>NC_057798.1:245535989-245589405 GCF_018294505.1 Triticum aestivum
AATGCTTAGTTGAACTAATTGAATTAATATAACTAGTTTATTTTTAGCAAGAAAATTTAGGTATATGAGATTATTTGAACTAATTAAAATTTAGGTATATGAGATTATTTGAATTAATATAACTAGTTTATTTTTAGTAAATGCTTAGTTGAATTAATAGAAGTAGTTGAATTAATTGAATTACTAAGTGTTTAATGTTTCGCCTATATGAACATAGGAAATGTCGTCTGACGACGGAAAAAATTACATTATGTGTGAATACCGTGAAGACCAGCGCGGCCAGTGCGACAGAAATTTCCTTGTTGATGATAGGCGATTCAGCATCAAGCTGGATGAGACCTTCGAATTCGATACAGTAAGTCACAACGACAAGTCTGTTTTCGTAATTAAGCATGACCTATATATGCTTCATTTGCCTGACTTATAATTTTTAATTTTCACTATTCTACTAACGCATACCTGCCATGCAAGAATATTTGTCTTGAATAAGATATGTTTCAATGATATGGAAACTATGGAGGTAAAGAGAGTTTACCTGAAAACTGAGCATGGTTATACTTTCAATGTCAAAGTATACAATGTACACATGTACACTTATTTTGAATGCAAAACTTGGCAAGCACTATGCAAGGCTTATGCATTTGAGCCTGGTATGGTTATCACCTTTGATATTCGTCCGGAAGATGATATTGAATGTAATAGAGACATATGGGTCGATGTGCAGACGCCTCCAGTTCTACCATTATGTGAGTTCTTCTCAACTATATTTTTGTCTTTGATATTGCTGGTTCAAAAATAATTGACAACTAATTTCTATTGATAGCTTATTTCCATTCAAGCAAACATGTCCGACGCTTGGTAGACAGGACCTACTACTATCCCGGAGCTGAACTAAACTGCGAGGAGATAAGTCATTATGTTTCATGGCTTGAGGATCTTCATACTGCCAAGACAAATTTTCTTGCCGCACTCAGAAATGTTAGTACTCAAAACGTGCGACCAATAGTGATGGTATTGAACTACGATCACATCTATTTAGGAATGATGGTAAGATTTTTACTATTTGTCCTTAGTGCATCTTTTGCATACATAATTTTTTTGCTAAACTTTCATTGCTAAGTATATTAATTAAGTACTATACGATGTTCTTCAATAGAGACTCCCGATGACAGTTGTGCCTCAAGGGATTGAGACTAAAGGTCGCATGTCAATTGTTAGCTTACGGCCAAGATATCCTGCATTGCACATGAATGCATTCAGGATTTCTAGAAGCGATGAATGCTTAATAGTGAAAGATTGGTGGAAAATTGTTAACGATCACAGAGAAGTACTAGGGGGCAGCAATGAGAAGCGCAGCCAACGATTAGGAGACAGGTACATCTGCATGCTCCAGTATGATGAATCAGGAGAGCTATACATGTTCTATGCTATTTTATTAGAGAGAGAGAGAGAGAGAGTAGCTAGCAGGAGTGATTTAGCTAGTTCATGCCGCTCTTAGTACTTGTCCTTTCATGTTCGTGTTCTTTGTTTTGAACTTAATCTCAAAGAGTGATTTGCTTTTGTGGTGTTATATATGAACGCTTATAATATCATGACAATCATGTTGAACTCGATGATATTTTTGCTTCTGGTACAAGTGAATGTTTTTTTAAGCTACTGTTGGTGGTGATTAGATAGCGATAATGACTATGATGATTAAATAGTAATAATGACGACTACGATGATTTTTAGCTAGCTAGCTAGAGTATATATATACTCATGTTGATGCATGATATGATGCAAGAGTTTTTATATTAATATGATGATGATGATGAGTTATTATATCATTTAATGAAAGAAACCACAGATTAGTTTCAGCTGGATGGATCCTACCTAAGTGATCGAGTATATATATGCCATATCCATATATATTATACTTGATCACCTAATTAGGTGATCAAGTATAATATGGATATGGCATATACTTGATCACTTAGCTAGCTAGATCCAAATGCATCCAGTCGAAACTAATCCACGGTACTTTCACCTAATGATTTAACAACTCATTATAATGTAAAACAATCACTAAATTAAATTGAAAACACAAAATTAAAAGAATAATTAAAAAAACACCCAAACATTTAGTACCGGTTGGTGTTACCAACCAGTACTAAAGCCCTACGCGCACCCGGGCCTGGCTCGTGCCACATGTTTGCACTTTAGCGCTGGTTCGTGACGAACCGATACTAAAGGGGGGAGATCTTTAGTCCCCACTCTTTAGTGCCGATTGGCGAATCGGCACTAAAGTCCGTCACGAACCGGCGCTAAAGGCCGGTTCTGCACTAGTGGCCCTAAATTCAACCTCCTGTGCAAGATTCCAGGTAGAACGCATAGCACCAAAAAATGCGCCATGGCTGAAAGTACGTGTAGTGTGGATCCTTGCCAAGGCCATGAACTCCGCGTCTTTCTCCAACTCCTCTAAATCCTCCTCAAGAACGACATCTTCTTCCTCATCTTCACGCAGGTTCAGAAATTTGAGCTTTTCACCCAGATCCCCAGCCTGGGAAGAGGGATCTACCCCGCCAGAGAAGCTAGCCTCGCTGACCTTCTTCCCTGCCCCCGACACATCCTTTGAACCGCCGCCAAGAACGTCCTTGCCTGAACCGCCGCAAACACGTGATGTGGCAGAAGTTTCGCTCGCCATGATCCACTGTCGAACAAGAACACCTCCCTGAGGCCTGACGATCTCCTTATGAGGTGGTAATCTCTCCCAGAAGGAACCGGAACGAGGATCCGATCCGATCTAAGGTCAGTCTCACGAAACCGAGATACGAGGCGATCGCCTGGGAGAAAACCCTAACGGGTACGAGCAATAACTAATTTTTGATACGTGGATCCTGCGGCTAGTAGTTAGATGAGACATAACTAATTTTCATCTAGATGAGAATTAGCAAGTCCGGTCTTTAAAAGGGATACTGCTTAATTAGTGATCTCGGTGTTCTTATATATAAAGCGGGGCAAAAATATGTTTCGAAAATGGATGAAAAGTTTCTCAAAAAATAAAAAGTAAAATAAGACAAGTTTTTGTGCGTCAAACGTCTTATATTTATGAACGGTGAGAGTACATATATAAGGAACGACCAGCTCGTCTCGTCCAAATCATACCCCGCTTCCCGAGATTCACCACCTTCTTGGCACTTTCTCTCCCCCGTCCTCCCCCTGTGCGTCGCGCGCTTTCACTCCCGCCACGCATGCCAAGTGGTGCCCGCTCAACGACCCGACCCTGCTTCGCTGACTCGTCGACGGACGCGTTGGGTGTTTCCGGTTCCGGGTCTCGACCGCAGCATGTGCTCTCGTCCTTTTTTTGTTCCTCCTCCGCGACCAGCCGGCGCGTACGTGGTCTCCGACACTCCCGCCCTTTTGCGTCAGCGCTTCGTGAAACTGCGTACGGTGTAGTGCGCAAGCTACACTAGCTGTGAAGAGTTCTTGTGGCATATATAGGGTGCTCCGCCTCCCCGGGACAGACAGTTCGTTCGGCAGTTACCGGAAAACAAGTGCAAAATATTCCTTCATCGTTACACTTTGTATGTGCAATTCAGGATCCATGATCCGGGAGATACGTATCAGTAAGTATTGCGACTGCATCTTTCTTTTCCGGACAGAAAGAAAACATTACCGTGTTGCGACAGAGCTCATGTTACGCATGCACCATATGGTGTGTACCATGTTCCAAAAATTCCTGTCCGGGGCAGAGCTGTTTGAATTGATGGCCATTCCAGTACTCCACAGCTCTGTCGCTATTAGATAGTACATACAGTACTGCGTACACACAAAATCTACGAAAATTGTCCCTCTTTGGCCGTTCTCACCAACGATCAAACCCGCGTAGCCGCTGACACTATATTGGCGACAAGAACCGAGCTGATCTAGACAATTCAACTCAATGACCTGAATTAATTATTATTAGTTTTTACTAAAGCTGGCTTGAACTTCAAGAAGTTACCAGAAGAATCGGCTTTAAAAGTAAGAAGAGAATTGTTACTATTGCACTGTCAAAAGGTACTGCATTCTTTCGAATATGAATCCAACAATATAAATTTCGTGACATGTAACTTATATTTTATTTGTCAAATCTATTGTCAAAATTTAAAACAAACACAAAAGGAATCAATAAATCCGGACTGAGGGAGTAAGTTTTAGCTTACATTTTACTACCTCTGTATGGGTTTACTAGCCCCCCTTGTATTTTTTTGTCATATTTTGAAGATAACTTTAACTGATAAAAGTACCACAAATAATATTGATAGAAACTACATTCAATTACAAATTTAGCAATATAATTTTGATGACACAATATTTTGCTACTCAAATATGTGGTCAAATTTGACTAAAATACGATGGGAACTAATAAACTTAGACTAAGGTAGTAACGGCAAATTTGAGTTCATATCTCAAAAGGTAGTTGTTCTAACAGCAAGTACCCGCCACCCAACACATTTGGAAAGGTTACTGGCACAAAGTATCCCTTCGCCCAATTATAACACAAATTGTTTTTTTTTGTTTTACCATTACAATCAAATTAATGAGGCGCCCACTTGAAGAAGCCTCTATAAAATACATTTCCACCGACGTGTGTCGCAACCACCCGCTTGCCTGAGTGGAGGTCCATCCCAAGAAGGTGCGGATGGCCACCAAGGACGGGCTATTTATGCGGCCCATGACCATGTAGACATGAATGTAGTCATCGGTGCATTGTTACCAGAATTGGGAAAGACTGAAAACACCGCCGTTGTCGCTAGGCAGCCACACTCTCAGGTTCTAGCAGTAGCAGCCGCCCGGAGATCGCATGTCACTGCCGAAGGCTGACGGAGTGGCGACCTCCTCGGCGGTGCCATCATCGATCTATGTTGTTGAGACTTCGCTTGGCTACTGGTTTCTAGTAGCAAGAAGGAAAAAGAGATGAATGGGAAGTAAGAGGCGACGGATTTAGGGTTTGTGTTGGAAGGCGGCGAGGGGGAGGTGTCTTCTCTCTCCACACTCCAAATATTTCCCCCTTTTTTTAGTGCGTTCGCATTTGTTTGCGTGTAGCAATCATATGAAGTTTAAGTGTTTAACGAACAATTAATCATCACCTACTCCACGTAAAGCTGATTGACGATGATCTGGCACTCTTTGGACACGCCCTTTGAGATAAGCACTCCATTTTCCCATCATCATTAGCTAAGAGCTGCAACCTCCCGTAGCGGCTCCTCATCAGCGACGTGAATCACCTTGTCCTCGATCAAAGATAGTACTATATCAACGAGTTTTGTCGCTGGTGCAGCCTTGTTGAGTCTCAAACAATGTGAACCCGGAGCTTCGCAGCCCCTTCCGTTGCATAATTCTAACCACTTTTTAAGTGTAGTCGCACTCGCACCACGCCTAATGGAACCCTTTCAGTTGTTAAAGCTGGTTAGCCTAATTAAATCCCATTCAAAACCATGCGGCCCAAATGCTTTCCCCACGCGGCTCTCTCTCTCGCGCGCGCGCTTGATATATAACCACGCGCCCGAGGAAGAAGCACCTGTTTATCCACTACGACCTCTTCTCCCCCGTCCCCCTTCACCACAAGAGAGCCAAGGGAGGATCCGCTCGACCCCAGCCGCCATTGATGGCTCGTGCCACCTCCGCAGCGCTCGCGCTGCTCATCTTCCTCCTCTGCCGGCACGTCCACGCCGACGCGGGCACCACGCTGTCGCAAGGGCAGTCGCTGGCGGGTAACGATAAGCTCCTGTCGGCCAACGGCGCCTTCTCGCTCTCCTTCTTCTCGCCGCGCGGCGGCGACGGCTCGCGGATGTACCTCGGCGTCATGTTCGCCAAGGCCGCGGAGCCGACCGTGCCGTGGGTGGCCAACCGCGACGCGCCGGTGAGCGCCACGGCCTCGTCCTACTCCGCCACCGTCACGGACTCCGGGGACCTCCGGGTGATGGAGGGGGAGCGCGTCGTGTGGCAGACCAACACGACCTCGTCGGCGGGGAACTTCACGCTAACGATCCAGGACACGGGGAACCTCGTGCTCGCCGGCGGGAGCGGCGCGCAGGCGGTGCACCTTTGGCAGAGCTTCGACTACCCGGCGGACACCTTCCTCCCCGGGATGAACATCACGCTGGCCCGGCGCGGCGGCGCCGTCGTCAGGCAGACGCTGTTCAGGTCGTGGAGGAGCCCCGACGACCCGGCCCCCGGCAACTTCACGCTCGGGCAGGACCCGCTGGGGTCGTCGCAGCTCTTCATATGGCGCCGGAGCGAGGACGGCAAGGACGTGACGCACTGGAGGTCCGGGCAGTGGGCCAAGGGCAGCTTCGTGGGCATCCCGTATCGGCCGCTCAACGGGCTGTACGGCTTCCAGCTCTCCGGCGACCCGTCCCAGAGCAACGGCCTGTACTACACCTTCCAGCGCTTCAACTCCTCGCAGTACAGGTTCGTGCTCCAGCCCAACGGCACGGAGACGTGCTACCAGCTGGTGGACGCCACCGGCGCTTGGGAGGTGGTCTGGTCGCAGCCCACGTTGCCATGCCAGGCCTACAACACGTGCGGCCCAAACGCCGAGTGCTCCGCCGCCGACCACTGCACCTGCCTCAGAGGTTAGACCGCATTCCGCTCATGCAGAAACGTGCTGCATTACTCCCCCAATCCCCATGGGTCGTTCAACACGTCGGTTCAAATTTGCAGGTTTTGAGCCGAAATCCGAAGCGGAGTACGGCAGCGGGGTGTGGGCGCAGGGGTGCGTGAGGAGCAGCCAGCTGACGTGCAGCGAGCGGAACGTGAGCATGAGCGGCGGCGACGCGTTCGCCGTCCTCTCCGGCGTGAAGCTGCCGGACCTGGCCGCGTGGGAGTCGGCGGTCATCAGCGCGGACGCGTGCAGGCAGTGGTGCCTGGCCAACTGCACGTGCAACGCGTACAGCTACAGCGGCGGCACCGGGTGCTTGACCTGGGCCCACGAGTTGCTGGACATCTACCAGTTCCCCAGCGGACAGTTCCCCAACGGACAAGGGTATGACCTGCACATCAAGGTCCCCGCTTCTGCATTAGGTAAGCTTAACCTTCAACTTCTAATTTGGGTTTAGAAAACTCGAGTTAGGAAACTTCCCGGTTGTTGAGGAAATGTTGATAAACGCTTACTGTAGAAATTCTTGTTTTTGTTGTGTGCTTGTGGCAAGACTGACTTGGGTTGCTTGCTTGCTACAACCCAAATATCCAACCACTGAATTTGGCCTAAGTAGAAGTAAACAATGACACTTTGGTCCTTGTCAACGAGGAACGCGACTTCAGCCGTGTTGATAATAATAGTTCTAAATAGGAACAAACTTGTGTGGATGCATACAAAGTTGTGTGGATGCATGCACAGTGGTTGGGGTCTCCTCTGCCCTGTGTAGTCAGTCCACGGTATAAAATTCACCGGAACATGTAGTCGAGTAGGAGATGGTTGCCAACTTGGACCAGTAAACAGTTACCGTCAAGGGTGAAAACAGCCAGGCTGCTCTGCCTTTCAGATGACTTTCGCCCCCCATTTCGTATGCTTTTTATCAGCTGTCGTTGTTCGGTAACAACGCATTAAGGCAGCTAAAAGGGTTACTTTGAATATTCCCAGCCCTGCAAGAAGAAGGAAACGAATATAACTTGTGAACATATGCAAGCTGACTTTTGAGGAAAGATCGCAGTCGGCTTAAAAGATTTTCCCGACAACGACACATACTAAATGTTTTCACCAACTTGCACATTTTCATGAAAATGACCTAACATGGTCAGATCTTTCATTATCTAGGGATATGGATGAAGCCGGCCGTGAGGTGGATAGTTTAGGGCCTGTTTGGTTCCAATAAGTCACCCGACTTATAAGTCAGGTGACTTAAAACCAGTGACTTATAAGTCACGCCCGTTTGGTTGTCACCTGACTTATAAGTCACCTGACACACCTACCTACACCAATCAACATCATGCAGATGGTAGGACCTACGCAAAAGGGGGTGACTTATAAGTTTTAAGTTGGGGTGGAGCAACTTATGACTTATAAGTTGGGGTGACTTATAAGTCGGGTCTGTTTGGCAAAATAAGTCACTTTTTTCACTTTCCGACTTATAAGTTGGTGACTTATTTGGAACCAAACAGGGTCTTAGTTAGGTTCTCTCGCGAATGATATAATATATTGCAAGTAGCACAAATGGAACATGTGAAACAAACCATATGCTTAGTTTTGACCATGCAGGCCAACATGTCTGACCACATTTGGTGGTTTTTATATTTACCTGATCTGAATCCACGTGTGGCTTTGCCAGATTACACGCCCGCAGTTTGCAACTTTAGGAGATGTGACCTCGATCAATGATTAAAGTATTCTTCTGATGTGATTGGGTCGATTCGTAGATAGTACTGTTCCATAATCCTTTGCAACTGTGGATGAAAATGACCCATTCGACTGAGAATTGGACATGGATGATACACGTTCTGACTGTACTTTTTACCTGGGCAGGTTCAGGCTCCAAACGGAGGACAAGGATTATCGTTAGCGTACTGTTCGTCCTGGCGGTTGTACTGGCCGCATGCGGCTTTCTCATGTGGAAATGCAGAAGAAGAATCAGAGGTGCGGATCTGAAGATTTCAGCAGTTTGCAGGCAAATTTCTTGTAGTACGTACATGACGGGCTAATTTGGTTCGTCTTATCTCGTGCAGATAAACTCGGCGTCGGTGGCGGGAAAAAGAGGACGGGAGCCGCGCTGATGCTGCGCCCTGCTACGATGAAAGCCAAGCATGACTTCTCAGGGCCGAAGCAGCCCGATCAGGAGGTGGCGGAGAACGGCGACGGCTGCGAGCTGCCGATGTTCACCCTGGAGACCCTGGCGGCGGCCACCGGCGGCTTCAGCGAGGCCAACAAGCTCGGGGAAGGAGGGTTCGGCCTCGTGTACAAGGGCAGCCTCCCCGGCGGCGAGGAGGTGGCGGTGAAGCGGCTGTCCAGGAGCTCCGGGCAGGGGTGCCAGGAGTTCAAGAACGAGGTGACACTCATCTCCGAGCTGCAGCACCGCAACCTGGTGAGGATCCTGGGCTGCTGCATCCATGGCCACGAGAAGATGCTGGTGTACGAGTACATGCCCAACAAGAGCCTCGACGCCTTCCTCTTCGGTATGCATTGCACGCGCGCCGTCTATCTCATTTGTGTAGTCCTTTTCGAAAAAATCTCATTTGTGTAGTGTGGTGTTCGCTTTCTTGGGCCAACTCTCACGATGTGGTACGGTGGTGATCGGATCAGATCCGGCGAGGCGGGGGCTGCTGGACTGGAAGACGAGGCTCCACATCATCGAAGGGATCGCGCGGGGGCTCCTGTACCTCCACCGGGACTCGAGGCTCCGCGTGGTGCACCGGGACCTCAAGGCCAGCAACATCCTCCTGGACCACGAGATGAACCCCAAGATATCCGACTTCGGCATGGCCAGGATCTTCGGCGGCGACAAGAACCAGGAGAACACCAACCGCGTCGTCGGCACACTGTGAGTACCAAGTAGCACGTTGCTTGCAGAAACCAACAATGGCCGAATGTTGAACTTTTTGCTGAAATTTTGGTACGATGATGTGTCACCAGAGGCTACATGTCGCCGGAGTACGCAATGGAGGGCCTGTTCTCGGTGAGGTCCGACGTGTACAGCTTCGGCATCCTGATCCTGGAGATCATCACCGGCCAGAAGAACAGCAGCTTCCACAACATGGAGGGCTCGCTCAACATCGTAGGCTACGTAAGCTCCTCTCTGCCACTAGTTCTCATCAGCAATGCGTCGGCACTGTTCTGTTCTTCTTCTTCTCTGATGAGACAGAGTGAGCTTTGTTGCTGACCTGCTTTGGTCTCGGGTGCAGGCGTGGCAGATGTGGAACTCGGACAAGGGGGAGCAGCTGATCGACCCGTTGATCCGGGCGTCGAGCTCGGCGTCGGCGTCGCGCGAGGCGCTGCGGTGCGTCCACATGGCGCTGCTGTGCGTGCAGGACCACGCCGGAGACCGGCCGGACATCCCGTACGTGGTGCTGGCGCTGGGCAGCGACAGCTCCGTGCTGCCGATGCCGAGGCCGCCCACCTTCACGCTGCAGTGCACGTCCTCGGACAGGGACGGGTTCAGGGGGAAGGCCGGCGACGAGTCCTACTCCGCCTGCGACCTCACCGTCACCATGCTTCAAGGGAGGTAGTCGTCGATGCTGGGTAGGGATGTGTGAAACTTGTGCCGGGCGATTCTGCTGCTTGTAGAGATTGTTTCCGTTTGCTCTCTGTACATGGCGCAAATTTTGTAACACTGTGTTCTTTGGCAGGCTTTAAACTAGTCTAGTCGATCGGCATGGCAACAGCCAACTGTACATATCACAGGCTTAGGGAGTCATCAGTCTGTTAATCTGTTTGCATTTTCTTTTGAATAGAGTCGAGGTATTCAATTCACAGCGAGGTGCTTAAAAAGGCATGGCAGCTATGTACCGCCAAGCTATATGCTGCCATGTTTTAGTTTTCAAATAGAACAATTGTAAATGTGCATGGTGGGCCAATAGAGTTAATTGCAAAAAAACATCACATTTGGGGCATCGGTTGCAAAAAACTGCTAGGTCATTAATTGTTTGCAAAAAACACCGTACATTCAGTAAACTTTTTGCAGTATGCACCGATTGAGCGATTTGCTGCGTTTGAGCGCGTTTCCGACAGCTGGGGCCCGTTTTAACCTACATGGCATAACGGCTAGGCAGACGGCGCCGTTTGGTGAAAATGACGTGGTTGGCTCGTGTCGGACAGACCGACCGCGCCACTCCACACTTCTTGCTCGCTCCTCTCCCTCAGGCTTCCTTACATGGCGACAGCGAAACCTGGCGGCGGCGGCGCTGTCGCAGGCGATGCTCCGGGTGGTGGTGATGGAGGTCCACCGGAGTTCTGCAGGAGCTCGAATCCTTCTCAGGCGCTGCCTCCTCCCCAATCCCCGGCACCGGCGAAATCAACGGAGTACGCGGTGGCTAGTGCATTCGCCCAGGCGGTGAAGGCAAATCCGATGGACAGCCGACACTTTGCGTCCTCCTTCGCCGGTGTGGTCTAAGGCATCCATCCTCTCTCCTTCCTTTCTCTTATCCCCGATTTGGATTCTAGGGTATTAATTGTTCAAGAGTTGTAGTGTTTTAGAGTTGTAGGTATTGGGTTTATGGTTAGGATTGTAGCATTTTAGTACTGGCTTAAGGGTTAGGATTATTGTAAGCAAGTCATGGCTGTGAACTGCAAAGTACCTTGTCCTGGATTATTCAGTCATGTTAAATGAATTTTAACTGAAGTGTAAATTTTGTACTGAATTTTAGCTGCAAAGTGCTTTTAAACTTAACTATAACAGCAATTGCACAAAATTTAACAGAATGGCTCAGTACTCACTTTTAATTGAATTTTAACTATACTATTTAACACTAGTTTCGACTGAACATATGTACATGTACTATTGAACACTAGTTTTATCTAAATTTTAACAGCACTGTTAAATAAACTATTTAACACAAATGGACTAGGTGGACTAAAGTGTTTAAGACAAATGGAATAAAGTGTTTAATTGAATTGAACTTATTTTGTAGATTGGATGATGAAGAATGGAAAGTGAGGTTCCATTTATTGGACATAGATAATTTGGAAAGAACAATTTTCTTATCAGACATAACCTATTGGAATCTAATTGCACTAATAGAGATAGAAGGCTTTAGTTCTAGAGATTTTATGTATTATGTCAAAGATCCAAGAGTTGGGGTGTCAGGAATGGAAAAATTAACTGATGATGACAAGGTGGAAGAAATGTTGGATGACATAACTAGTAAAGGAAATAATGTGGTTAACATTATGGTTATGAGAAGTGAAAAGTGATGCACCAACACCAGCTAATTTGAACATTGGTCATGTTTATGAAGAGCAGGTCCCTTTTGTCTGAATTAGGTGTACCACTTGTTTATGAGGTAGATACTTCAGGAGTTCTTTTCCCCAGTCCAGTGAAGCCCCAACCACAGCCAGTCCAGGCCATGAACACCCAGGAGTGTTCATGTTTGTTGAAGCTTAAGGATCCAAGTGAACCAGAGTTTGCATTGGACTATGGCAATGAGAGGCATGCGTATTTCATGGAGACAGACCAAGAGCAAGAGAACATTGAGCAGATGATGGAGCAGAAGAGGAATGAAGAGATTGTTCAGGAGCAATAAGAAACAAAAAGAGAAGTACAAGGCAGAAAAAAGAAAACTTCTAGAGGTGCTTGCTGAAGAGTTAACTGACAGTGATAGTGAGAATGAACTTTTAGCAGATGAGGACATAATAGCTAGGCTGGAGGCAATGAAGAGGCATAAAGTTGATCCTCTCAATCACATGGCGCAAATTTTGTAGCATCTGTGTTCATAGCGAGATGCTTAAAACTTGTCTAGTGGTAACAGCCAACAGTACATATGACAGGCTCAGGGAGTCATCAGTCTATTAATCTGTTTGCATTTTCTTCTGAATAGAGTCGAGGTATTCAATTCATAGCGAGATGCTTAAAAGGCATAGCAGCAATGTACCGCCAAGCTATACGCTGCCATGTTTTAGTTTTCAAATAGAACAATCGTAAATGTGCATGGTGGGCCAAGATCCAGTGTCCTGAGTCATCCCTAGGACGTAACACTGTCTGAATGGGTCCATGAACTTGGCCACTTTGGGTTGAGGCAGATATGCCCCCCACCCCCCGGAAATAGGGTTTCTCCACTTTGTATTACAAAGCAACCATCACCGATACAACCAACGATAGGTGCTGGGACGGAAGCAGCACAGGCATACCCAAAAGAAACGAAAGAGAAAATACAAAAGAAATAAATGCCGACAACGGAGGATCAACAAAAATGAAGAAGCCTTGCGACCGCTGCGCCCACCGGGGATCTTCCACCAAGCTCCTAGACTTTGAAGCGCTGGTACCAATCAACACCTCCAAGAGGGACGCGACGATGATGACGATGCTGCCAAGGGTTTCCCCTGGTACGCGGCTAGGAGAGAGGAAGGGTAGCCCCCGACGCCCTCCAGGAAGGTCCGACGGCACCCTCAGGCGACCTCGTATTTTTCTGCGCAACTTTCATAGATAAGTTATTTTCATCTGACTTATAGATTATTTTATATGATTTTTCAAATATTTTAAAATTTTCTGAAATTATTATTATTTAAATTAATTCAAAAAATTATTTATTGCATAGCATGACATCAGCATGATGTCAGCAGTCAACCAAGTCAGTTGACTGGTCAAACTGACAAGTGGGACCCCACTATCAATGATTCAGCTAATCTAACAAGTTTAATTTAACTAAATCAATTAATTAGCTAATAGGGGCCCACATGTCAATGACTAATTAGATTAACTTAATTAATTTAATTAGATTTAGGGGGCCACCAGTCAGTGACTGGGGCTGCCAAGTCAGCAGGGTAAACCGGGTCAACCCAGTCAACTGGACCCACGGGTCACCCACTCGCAGTGATGGGGCGTTGCTCAGTCAGCACAATTGACCTGGTCAACTAGTCAACTAGGCCCGTGGTACCCAACTGCCAGTGACCCAGGAGGTGGGCGTTGCGTCAGCGCCGACGCCAGAGTTACTCTGGCGATCCCAAAACACGGTGGCGAGCTACAAACGTCATCTGAAAATGACCACAGGGCCTCATTTCGCGAGCGTGTTAGCTCGTTCGGATGAGGGGAGTGAGCCGTGTCCAACGGCGGCAGTCTCTCAACCTGGGACGACAGGAGTCAACCGGAGCATCAACGGTGGACGGCGGAGGCTAAGGGTGCTCTATGTGGACGGCTACGCAGCGCATTTGCGAGCGAAACAGGGGGCCAGGTCGCACCATTGGAGTGCCCTGAGCACAACGGTGTGCTCGGATGGCCATGACAACGATGAGAGCAACAGCGGCGAGCCACACAGCAGATCTAGGCTCGGACATCCATGGCGGCAACGGCTAGAGCTCGAGAAACAAGGGGGAGGCAGAGGGAGGACGTGGGGTGCTCACCGTGTAGGCACAAGGAGGCCCGCTGTCGGTGTCAAAACCGGCGGATCTCGGGTAGGGTGTCCCGAACTGTGCGTCTAAGGCTAATGGTAACAGGAGGCGGGGGACACAATGTTTACCCAGGTTCGGGCCCTCTCTATGGAGGTAATACCCTACTTCCTGCTTGATTGATCTTGATGATATGAGTATTACAAGAGTTGATCTACCACGAGATCGTAGAGGCTAAACCCTAGAGGCTGGCCTATGATTATGATTGTTCTTGTCCTACGGAGTAAATCCTCCGGTTTATATAGGCACCGGAGGGGGCTAGGGTTACACAGAGTTGGTTACAGAGAAGGAAATCTATAGATCCGACTTGCCAAGCTTGCCTTCCACGCAAAGGAGAGTCCCACCCGTACACGGGACGAAGTCTTCAGTCTTGTATTTTCATAGTCCAACAGTCTGGCACAAGTACATAGTCCGGCTGTCCAAGGACCCCCTAATCCAGGACTCCCTCAGTAGCCACTGAACCAGGCTTCAATGACGATGAGTCCGACCCGCAGATTATCTTCGGCATTGCAAGGCGGGTTCCTTCTCCGAATACTCCAAGGTAGATTTTGAACACATGAATCGTGTCCGGCTCTGCAAATTAATTCCACATATCACCATAGAGAGCACAATATTCCACAAATCTAATCTGCTGACAACTTTTTATAGCATGACATCACGCCGCGGCACGGTCATTATACAAACTGTTTTTCTCAACCTGCTGCTGCACGTCTTGCGAGGCGGTTTTATTGGCACGTCTTGTTGAAGCAGAGATCGTGTTCCCCTTATCACGGGATTCTCATCAATACGGGCGTGGGTAACCCAATCGTGACGTTAGTACGACTCCTCGGTTTTAGGCAAGTACCAAACGGCCACGCAGAGGACGCTTGATATTCACCCTCTTTATAAAGAGGTCAAGACCTGTCCTTTTCTTTCCACGCCCGATCCTTCCCTTCCCCTACCTCGAGTTACAACACCCAAGGTTCAGCATAAGCGCTCCGGGCCTTCAACCATGTCCGGATCCAACCTTCAAGGCCGGTGGATGGCCTCTTCCATCACAGAGGAGTACATCAAGAAGCTTAGGGAGGCTAGGTATCTGACCGCTGAAATCCTTCACATACTACCTGCTCCAGGGCGGGTTATCCCCACTCCTGAACCCAACGAGAGTGTTGTATTTGTTTCCCACTTCCTCCGAGGGCTAGGCTTTAGTCTTGATCCCTTCGTTAGAGGGCTCATGTTCTATTACGGGCTAGATTTACATGATCTAGCTCCAGATTCCTTCCTTCACATCTCGTCGTTTATCGTCGTGTGTGAGGCCTTCCTCCGCATTACCCCACACTTCGGCTTATGGCTCAAGACCTTCAATGTGAAGCCGAAGATGATCGACGGGCGACATGCGGTGTGCGGAGGTGCTATAATAAGCAAAGGTGCCGACGCCCTATGGCCAAAGGGCTCCTTCCCGGAGGTGTCCGACCTGTGGCAACGGGAGTGGTTTTACATCACCGCACCCGAGGTACAAACCGGGCAGCCGCCCCAGCCTTCCGCTCTACCCCTCCGCCTCAACTGGCATCATGGGTCAACAAAGGGCTGGACTGGGGGCCAGTTAACGACGTGATGACATTGCAAAGCCGCATCCGAGATCTCCTCAAGAGGGATATCAGTCTCATCAAAGTAATTCAAGTAGTGTTAGTTCGTCGGGTCCTGCCATGCCAACGTCGATCTCTCCGTATGTGGGAGTTCAACCCGAAAGGACCGCAAACCATTCAACACTTCTTCGGCATGACGCTCGAAGGGATGTATCGATTACTCTTCGGATCACGAATAAAGTGTCCAGACACCACCGAGGATGCGGGTCTCAACTGCAACTGTCCAGATACCCAAGTAAGTAACTCCGCGATCGAACATGTTGTCTTTATATTTGTCACAACAACATTCTGAAAAACTACCCTCGGCTAGTGATCACCCACAAGTGTAGGGGATCAATCGTAGTCCTTTCGATAAGTAAGAATGTCGAACCCAACGAGGAGCAGAAGGAAATGATAAGCGGTTTTCAGTAAGGTTTTCTCTGCAAGCACTGAAATTGTAGGTGATAGATAGTTTTGTGATAAGATAAATAGTAACGAGTAACAAGTAAATAAAGTGCAGCAAGGTGGCCCAATCCTTTATGTAGCAAAGGATAAGCCTGGACAATTTCTAATAATGAGAAAGGAGCTCCCGAGGACACATTGGGAATTATCGTCGAGCTAGTTTTCATCACGTTCATATGATTCGCGTTCGGTACTTTGATAATTTGATATGTGGGTGGACCGGTACTTGGGTACTGCCCTAACTTGGACAAGCATCCCACTTATGATTAACCCCTATTGCAAGCGTCCGCAACTACAAAAGAAGTATTAAGGTAAACCTAACCACAACATTAAACATATGGATCCATATCAACCCCTAACGAAGCAACACATAAACTAGGGTTTAAGCTTCTGTCACTCTAGCAACCCATCATCTACTTATTACTTCCCCATGCCTTCCTCTAGGCCCAAATAATGGTGAAGTGTCATGTAGTCGACATTCACATAACACCACTAGAGGAAAAGACAACATACATCTCATCAAAATATCGAATGAATACCAAATTCACATGACTACTAATAGCAAGACTTCACCCTTGTCCTCAGGAACAAACGTAACTACTCACAAAGCATATTCATGTTCATAATCAGAGGAGTAATAATATGCATAAAGGATCTGAACATATGATCTTCCACCAAGTAAACCAATTAGAATCAACTACAAGGAGTAATCAACACTACTAGAAACCCACAGGTACCAATTTGTGGTTTTGATACAAGATTGGATACAAGAGATGAACTAGGGTTTTGAGAGGAGATGGTGCTGGTGAAGATGTTGATGGAGATTCACCCCCTCCCGATGAGAGGATCGTTGGTGATGACGTTGGTGATGATTTCCCCCTCCTGGAGGGAAGTGTCCCCGGCAGAACAGCTCCGCCAGAGCCCTAGATTGATTCCGCCAAGGTTCTGCCTCATTGCGGTGGAGTTTCGTCCCGTAAGCTTGCCCACGATTTTTTCCAGGGTGAAAGCGATGATATAGCAGAAGATGGACACCGGAGGCCCACCAGGGGGCCCAGGAGATAGAGGGCGCGCCCTATGGGGGGGCGCCCTCCTGTCTCCTGGACAGGTGTGGGCCCCATGGTGTATTTCTTTCACTAAAAAATTCTTATTAAATCCAAAAAGATGTTTCGTGGAGTTTCAGGACTTTTGGAGTTGTGCATAATAGGTTTCCAACATTTGCTCCTTTTCTAGCCAGAATTCCAGCTGGCGGCATTCCCCCTCTTCATGGTAAACCTTGTAAAATAAGAGAGAATAGCCATAAGTATTGAGATATAATGTGTAATAACAGCCCATAATGCAACAAATATTGATATAAAAGCATGATGCAAAATGGACGTATCAACTCCCCCAAGCTTAGACCTCACTTGTCCTCAAGCGGAAGCCGAAATCGAAAAATATGTCCACATGTTTAGAGATAGAGGTGTCGATAAAAATAAAATACGGACATGAGGGCATCATGATCATTCTTATAACAACAACACATATAGATTTTGTCATATGATTTCTTATGCTCAAGTAACAAACAATTCACAATGTCAAGTATGGTTCAAAAACTTCATTGAGAACTAACAAACTATAATCTCAGTCATTGAAGCAATTGCAATTTATCATAACATCAGAAAGAGTCAACAATAGAGCTTTTCAGCAAGTTCACATACTCAACTATCTTGTAGTCTTCTATAATTGCTAACACTCACGCAATACTTGTGGTTATGGAGTTTCAGCCGGACACTGAGAAAGATAGGGGCTTATTGTGTTGCCTCCCAACGTATTCACCTTTAGGTGGTGTCAACAATAATAGCCCATGCTAACTTACATCCAATTGGATATATATATATATCATGATCTTTCAAACACGAGGAGCTTGCCAAAGGATAAAATGAAAAAGGGAAAGGGGAGGATCACCTTGACTCAAGCATAAAGTGAAAACATAAAGTAAAAGATAGGCCCTTCGCAGAGGGAGGTAGAGGTTGTCATGTGCGTTTAGGGTTGATGCACAAAATCTTAATGCAAAAGAACGTCACTTTATATTGCCCCTTGTATGTGGACCTTTATTATGCAGTCTGTCACTTTTATTACTTCCACAACAAGTTCGTACAAAGCTTATTTTCTCTGCACTAATAAGTCATACATATTTAGATAGCAATTTTTATTGCTTGCACCGATGACAACTTACTTGAAGGATCTTACTCAATCCATAGGTAGGTATGGTGGACTCTCATGGCAAAACTGGGTTTAAGGATATTTGGAAGCACAAGTAGTATCTCTACTTGGTGCAAGGAATTTGGCTAGCATGAGGGGGAAAGGCAAGCTGAACATGTTTGGAAGGTCAATGACAATATACTTTAACTGGGATGTCGGAAAACATAAACCATTACGTTGTCTTCCTTGTCCAACGTCAACTCTTTTAGCATGTCATACTTAATGAGTGCTCCCAATTATAAAAGGTGTCCAAGATAATATATTTATATGTGAACCCCTCTTTCCTTATCACTTCCTATTAATTGCAGTGATGACCAAGGCTAAGTTTATTAAGTCTCAACAATTTGTATGACTCATACTTTCTATGTGTGAAGTCATCACTATCCATAAGATCAATATGAACTCTTTTATTCTTTCTACTTTCTCAAGATCATAGCAACATAGCAAAGCCCTTGACTCAACACTTATCTTTATTATAGATAGCTCACGGACTCGATTACAAAAAGAGATCACAAAGTGAAACTCAAACTACTTGATATCAAAACTTCAAACTACTAGATCAAGATACTACTAAAAGGATCGAACTAAATAAAGTGGTAAAGATAGGAGTGTGATGGTGATACGATACCGGGGCACCTCCCCTGAGCTTGGCAGTTTCCAAGGGGAGTGCCCATACCCATGTGTTTATGTCCTCGGAGGTGGTGAAGTAGGATTTGTTGATGATGTAGGCTTGTCGTCCGTCTTCCAAGGCACAGGCTCTCCATCATAGAAGGATGATCGAATCTCCGGGATCCTTGAATCTGCAGCCAAATTCATCCTCTTGAATCTATATTCATACTCACAGTTCTGGTTTTGCAGGTCATAGATCTGGGCTTGGAGGTGCTCGATTTTCTCTTGAAGCTTGAAGATGGTCTCCCCAATGACTTTGGTATCCAGCTTGTGGTTGTTGGTGAACTCCATGATCATCATCTGGTTGGCGTTGAGTCCACACTCCACCATCCCTTGACACTTGAAAACTTGCTGCTCCACGGCTTTGAGCTTTGTCTCCACGCTCCCGGCACGCCTCGGTCCCTCCACATCGCGGATGTGCAGCACCCCCTCACGCATCTCAATGGTTTGAGGGTGTTGCAGCACCTCCGCGAGATAGTGGTTGATAACCCTCTCGAAAAACTTGTCCTTGGGAGCGCTTGGAGACGACATGATGCTCTTAGATCTGAAACAGAAACAGCTCGAAACGAAAACAAAGGATATTTGCGTGATACGGTGGTCAAAACCTTCGGGAGTATATATAATGAATTTTTATCGACGAAAATACATAACGTGCAAGAAAACGGAGTCCGAGAGGCACACGAGGTGCCCACGAGATAGGGGGCGCGCCCTATAGGGGGGGGGGGGGGCGCCCTCCACTCTCGTGGGGACCTCGTGTCCCTTTCGGACTACTGCTTTCTTCCTAAAATTCTCAAATATTCCAAAACTGATAAAAATTGCCATTGGAGTTGTTTTGGAGTCGGTTTACTTACCGTACCACATACCTATTCCTTTTCGGAGTCTGGAACGTTCTAGAAAGTGTCCCTTATGTATTCCTCAGGGGTTATGGTTTCAATGATATTAGTTTCAACATTGATAGGATTACCTGAGATATAATGTTTAATTCTTTGACCGTTTACCACCCTTGGACTTGTGCCTTCAAAGTTGTTGATTTTTATGGCACCAGAACGATAGACCTCCTCGATAACGTAAGGACCTTCCCATTTTGGGAGAAGTTTCCTGCAAAAAATCTTAAACAAGAGTTGAATAATAACTCATAATCTCCTACGTTAAACTCACGCTTTTGTATCCTCTTATCATGCCAGCGTTTGACTTTTTCTTTGAATAGCTTGGCATTCTCATAGGCTTGGGTTCTCCATTCATCAAGTGAGCTAATATCAAACACCCTCTTCTCACCGACAAGTTTGAAGTCATAGTTGAGCTCTTTAATAGCCCAATATGCCTTATGTTCAAGTTCAAGAGGTAAATGGCACGCTTTTCCATAAACCATCTTATATGGAGACATATCCATAGGATTTTTGTATGCAGTTCTATAGGCCCATAATGCATTATCAAGTTTTTTGGACCAATTCTTTCTAGATCTATTCACAGTCTTTTGCAAAATTAATTTGAGCTCTCTGTTGCTCAACTCTACTTGACCACTAGACTGCGGATGATAAGGAGATGCGATTCTATGATTGACATCATACTTAGCAAGCATCTTACGGAAAGCACCATGAGTAAAATGTGAACTACCATCAGTCATAAGATATCTAGGGACTCCAAACCTCGGAAAAATAACTTCTTTAAGCATTTTAATAGAAGTGTTATGATCAGCACTACTAGTTGGAATAGCTTTTACCCACTTAGTAACGTAATCAACAACAACTAAAATGTGTGTATAACCATTAGAGGCAGGAAAAGGTCCCATATAATCAAAGCCCCAAACATCAAATGGTTCAATAACAAGAGAATAATTCATAGGCATTTCTTGACGTCTACTAATGTTACCTATTCTTTGGCATTCATCACAAGATAAGACAAACTTACGAGCATCTTTGGAGAGAGCAGGCCAATAAAAACCAGATTGTAGTACCTTGTGTGCAGTTCTATCTCCGGCGTGGTGTCCTCCATAGGATTTAGAGTGACACTTGCGTAGAATCTGTTCCTGTTCATGCTTAGGCACACAACACCATCTACTCCTTCTTTATAAAGGTGTGGAATCCCAGAAGTAATGTCTTAAATCATAAAAGAACTTTTTCTTTTGCTGGTATGTGAAACTAGGCGGTATAAATTTAGCAACAATGTAATTAGCATAATCAGCATACCAAGGAGCAGTACGAGAAGCATTAACGACCGCTAATTGTTCATCAGGAAAGCTATCATTAATAGGCAGTGGGTCATCAAGAACATTCTCTAACCTAGACAAGTTATCTGCAATGGGGTTCTCGGCTCCCTTTCTATCAATAATATGCAAATCAAATTCTTGGAGCAAGAGAACCCATCTAATGAGTCTATGCTTAGCATCTTTCTTTTCCATAAGATATTTAATAGCAGCATGATCAGTGTGAATAGTAACTTTGGAATCAATGATATAAGGTCTAAACTTACCACATGCAAACACAACTGCTAAAAACTCTTTTTCAGTAGTAGCATAATTTCTCTGGGCAGTATCAAGAGTCTTACCAGCATACTGGATAACATTCAATTTCTTATCGACTCTTTTCCCTAGAACAGCACCTACAGCATAATCACTAGCATCACACATAATTTCAAAAGGTAAATTCCAATCAGGTGGCTGAACAATAGGTGCAGTGATCAAAGCTTTCTTAAGTATTTCAAATGATTCTACACAATCATCATCAAAGACAAAAGGAATATCTTTTTGCAATAAATTAGTCAGAGGCCTAGAGATTTTAGAAAAGTCCTTAATGAACCTCCTATAAAAACCGGCGTGACCAAGGAAACTTCTTATACCTTTGATGTCCTTGGGACATGGCATCTTTTCAATAGCATCAACTTTGGCTTTATCAACTTCAATACCTCTCTCGGAGATCTTGTGTCCCAAGACAATACCTTCATTAACCATAAAGTGACACGTTTCCCAATTCAGGACGAGACTAGTGTCTTCGCATCTCTGCAAAACTCGATCAAGGTTGCTCAAACAATCATCAAAAGAGGATCCATAAACGGAAAAGTCATCCATGAATACCTCACAGATCTTTTCACAAAAATCAGAGAATATAGCCATCATGCATCTTTGAAAGGTAGCAGGTGCATTACATAAACCAAAAGGCATACGTCTATAAGCAAAATTACCAAAAGGGCAAGTAAAAGTAGTTTTAGATTGATCCTTCGCTGACACAGGTATCTGAGAGAAACCAGAATAACCATCTAGAAAGCAGAAATGAGTGTGTTTGGATAGTCTTTCTAGCATTTGATCAATAAAAGGTAAGGGGGTAATGATCTTTCTCAGTAGCTTTATTTAACTTACGGAAATCAATTACCATCCTATAACCTGTAATAATTCTTTGCAGGATCAATTCATCTTATCATTAGGAACAACGGTAATACCTCCCTTTTTAGGAACACAATGGACAGGGCTTACCCATTCACTATCAGCAACGGGATAAATAATACATGCCTCAAGGAGCTTTAGTATCTCCTTCCTTACCACTTCCTTCATCTTGGGATTTAATCGTATTTGAGGATCTCTAACTGGTTTGGCATCTTTCTCCACTGTAATTTTGTGTTGGCATAATGTGGGACTAATGCCCTTAAGATCATCTAGAGTATATCCAATAGCTGCTCGGTGCTTCTTCGGAGTTTTCAATAACCTTTCTTCTTCTTTCTCTGAAAGGTTAGCAATAATAATAACAGGATATATTTCTTTTTCATCAAGATAAGCATACTTAAGATTATCAGGTAATGGTTTGAGTTCAAACACAGGATCACCCTTGGGTGGAGGGGGATCCCCAAGAATTTCAACGGGAAGGTTATGTTTCAGCATAGGTTCCTGTTTAAGGAACACTTCATCTATTTCCTCTCTTTCCTTCATAAACATATCGTTTTCATGGTCTAGCAAATATTGTTCTAACGGATCAGTTGGAGGAACAACAATGGAAGCAAGACCAATAATCTCATCCTTACTAGGTGGTTCCCTATCATGAGGTTGTCTACTAAACTTAGCGAAATTAAACTCATGAGACATACCATCTATGCCAACAGTGACAGTATTCTTTTCACAATTAATCTTAGCACTAGCTGTATTCAAGAAGGGTCTACCAAAAATAATGGGACAAAAATCATCTTGTGGGGAACCAAGAACAAGAAAATTAGCAGGGTATTTAACCTTCCCACACAAAACTTCAACATATCTAACAATCCCAAAGGGTTTAATGGTATCCCTATTAGCAAGCTTAATAGTAACATCAATGTCTTCTAATTCAATGGGTGCAATGTCATGCATAATTTCTTGATATAAAGTATAAGGTATTGCACTAGCACTAGCACCAATATCACATAAGCCATGATAACAATGATCTCCTATTTTAACAGAAATAACATGCATGCCTACGACAGGTCTACGTGTCTTAGTACCAGGTCTAGCAATATTGGCAGTCTCACCACAGAAAGAAATAACATGCCCATCTAAATCCTCATCCAAGAGATCTTTAACCATAGCAATACTAGGTTCAACATTAATTTGCTCAGGAGGTGTATAAGTCCTAGTATTACTCTTACGAACAACGGTCGAAGCTTTAGCAAGATCCTTTATCCTAACAGGAAAAAGAGGTTTTTCAACCTAAGCAGTAGGAACAATAGGATCACTATAGGTAACAGTCTTTTCTTCGACTGTAATAGGTGCAACTACTTTCACTTCAACAGGAGGATTATATTTAAACCACTTCTCTTTAGGGAGATCAATGTGAGTAGCAAAAGATTCACAGAAAGAAGCTACTATCTCAGAGTCAAGTCCATACTTAGCGCTAAATCCACGAAAAGCATCGGTATCTATAAAAGATTTAACACAATCGAACTTAGGTGTCATACCTGGCTCCTTACCATCGTCGGAACCCCAATCTTCAGAGTTGCGTTTAATTCTTGCCAATAAGTCCCATTTGAAATCCATAGTCTTCAGCATATAAGAATCAGCACAGGAAGTATCGAGCAGGTTGCGATTATCAAGAGAAAGCCGAGTATAAAAGTTTTGAATAATCATTTACCGTGAGAGCTCATGATTGGGGCATGAATATAACATTGACTTAAGCCTCCCCCAAGCTTGAGCGATGCTTTCTCCTTCGCGAGGCCAGAAATTATATATGTAATTACGATCACGATGAACAAGATGCATAGGATAGAACTTCTGGTGAAATTCGAACTTCAATCGCTTATAATTTCAAGATCCCATATCATCACATAGCCCATACCATGTCAATGCATCTCCCTTCAAAGATAAAGGGAAGACCTTCCTTTTGACAACATCATCGGGAATACCTGCAAGCTTAAATAATCCACAAACTTCATCCACAAAGATAAGGTGTAAATCGGGATGCAATGTTCCGTCTCCTGCAAATGGATTAGCTAGCAGTTTCTCTATCATACCCGAAGGAATCTCAAAGTAAATATTTTCATAAAGTTCAGTAGGTTGAGGAGCAACTCTTTGCTCTTCTGGTTGGGGTGAAGATACCCCAAACAAGCCCCTCAAAGGATTAGTTTCCATAGTGACAAGTAACAGAAAATTTCAGCACACTATATAAATGTTTTCTTACCAAGTTCCACTCACCAAAAGTGCTACATCCCCGGCAACGGCGCCAGAAAAGAGTCTTGATGACCCACAAGTGTAGGGATCAATCGTAATCCTTTCGATAAGTAAGAGTGTCGAACCCAACGAGGAGCAGAAGGAAATGATAAGCGGTTTTCAGTAAGGTTTTCTCTGCAAGCACTGAAATTGTAGGTGATAGATAGTTTTGTGATAAGATAAATAGTAACGAGTAACAAGTAAATAAAGTAAATAAAGTGCAGCAAGGTGGCCCAATCCTTTATGTAGCAAAGGATAAGCCTGGACAATTTCTAATAATGAGAAAGGAGCTCCCGAGGACACATTGGGAATTATCATCGAGCTAGTTTTCATCACGTTCATATGATTCTCGTTCGGTACTTTGATAATTTGATATGTGGGTGGACCGGTACTTGGGTACTGCCCTAACTTGGAAAAGCATCCCACTTATGATTAACCCCTATTGCAAGCGTCTGCAACTACAAAAGAAGTATTAAGGTAAACCTAACCACAACATTAAACATATGGATCCATATCAGCCCCTAACGAAGCAACGCATAAACTAGGGTTTAAGCTTCTGTCACTCTAGCAACCCATCATCTACTTATTACTTCCCCATGCCTTCCTCTAGGCCCAAATAATGGTGAAGTGTCATGTAGTCGACGTTCACATAACACCACTAGAGGAAAAGACAACATACATCTCATCAAAATATCGAACGAATACCAAATTCACATGACTACTAATAGCAAGACTTCACCCATGTCCTTAGGAACAAACGTAACTACTCACAAAGCATATTCATGTTCATAATCAGAGGAGTAATAGGGTTTTGATACAAGATTGGATACAAGAGATGAACTAGGGTTTTGAGAGGAGATGGTGCTGGTGAAGATGTTGATGGAGATTGACCCCCTCCCGATGAGAGGATCGTTGGTGATGACGTTGGTGATGATTTCCCCCTCCCGGAGGGAAGTGTCCCTGGCAGAACAGCTCCGCCAGAGCCCTAGATTGATTCCGCCAAGGTTCCTCCTCGTGGCGGCGGAGTTTCGTCCCGTAAGCTTGCCCACGATTTTTCCAGGGTGAAAGCGA
Source organism: Triticum aestivum (assembly GCF_018294505.1). NCBI lineage: Eukaryota > Viridiplantae > Streptophyta > Magnoliopsida > Poales > Poaceae > Triticum > Triticum aestivum. The sequence goes on from NC_057798.1 coordinate 245,561,749, forward strand.
TGATATAGCAGAAGATGGACACCGGAGGCCCACCAGGGGGCCCAGGAGATAGGGGGCGCCCTATAGGGGGGCGCGCCCTCCTGTCTTCTGGACAGGGTGTGGGCCCCCTGGTGTATTTCTTTCGCGCAAAAATTCTTATTAAATCCAAAAAGATGTTTCGTGGAGTTTCAGGACTTTTGAAGTTGTGCAGAATAGGTTTCCAACGTTTGCTCCTTTTCCAGCTAGAATTCCAGCTGCCGGCATTCCCCCTCTTCATGGTAAACCTTGTAAAATAAGAGAGAATAGCCATAAGTATTGAGATATAATGTGTAATAACAGCCCACAATGCAATAAATATTGATATAAAAGCATGATGCAAAATGGACGTATCAGTGAGGACTGGATAAGAAAGGCGGAGAGGATCAAGTGTTCGGCCCCTCTTCCCGAAGGCTCGCCGGATCCTGTACTCACCAGGCTGCTGGCTCATGCATCGTATCAAGTGCCATCAGGAGAAGACGAGGGGAGGAATAAGGAAGCCAAAAGCGGGCTTCATATGTTACACATCCAAACCGGGGGAGTTAGTGCCTCCACGGAGGATGATCGGGGAGGTGAATCTAGAATCCCCTCTCCCCACGGGAAGAAAAGGGCCGCCCCTGAAGACTTGTAAACGGAGGTTTCCAAACAAGGGAAGAAACCTTCACCAGGGGGCCCTGCCCCGGAGGGCATCCTTACCGCACAACGCCCACAAGGGGGTCAGCCGTCAGCCGAGCTGTAAGTGAACAAATGCACTTTAGTAAATACGCCCTGCTCTTTTCTTGAGAACAACAACCGATACATATGTTTTGCAGTCCGGCTCATAGCCCTTCTCCACAATGTTCGTCTTCGGGGGATCTTCTTCCAGAGATGATGGAGAGCGAAACGCCTCCTCTAGCTTCCCCGCCTCATAAGGCGGACGACCCTGAGGTGTCATCCCGGAGGATTTCTCCTGGTCCGCAAAGTCCGGAAGGTAGCTCTTCGGCTGCCCGAGGCCCGAAGTTCTCACCTCCTAAGGAGACTAACAGAAAAAGCCCGGGACTGTCCAGTGTACAACCGGACACATTGATGGGTCTTCTGGAGCAAGCAGCTATCTCAGAGGCACGTCGTACCTTAATGGGTACGGCGGTTGAGAGGATTTCATCCGCAAAAAGCGGGTTGAATGAAGCTTTTACGAGCCTACTATGAGGCTTTGAGGTATGCAAAGTGATATTTTTTGACCGTTCCGCACACGCAAGGTGTACTTTGTATAGATAGTAGCCCCTGAGACTCTGGTTGCCGTCCAGACAAGCCGAGCAGAGGATCATAGTTAGGTAATGATAGAGCTTTTTTCATGTGCTGACCGAACTGCTGAATTTGCCAAATTGAGGCGGCAACTTGACATGGCGGATGCGGACATCACGCTTGTTAACAAGCGGCTTGACGAGGCATAGGGTATGTATATTTGGGTGGTCAGCAAATATTAAGAGGAGCATGATGCTAGTATTTATAATATGCTTTGAGTGCAGATGGAGCTGCCGCCGTGGAGACCCTACAGGAAGAACTTGCCAGAGCCAAGGAACAAGCCAGGAGAAGTGATGCGGCCGTCCTGAAGGCAGCCAAAGAGTTAAAAGCCGAACAGGCTGCTCATCGCCAGAGCAAAGATAAAATAGCCAACATGGCTCTTGAGCTGCAAAATGCCGCCAGCCAATATGAGCTCCTCGAAAGGGAAAGCCAAGCGAAAACGGCTGACCTAAAGAAGGCCCTGGAAGCAGCCAAGGAAACTCGCTCTGAAATCAGAGCGGTTCGGGAGGAGCTTCGTCAAGCCGGAGATATCATAGCTGGGAAGCCCTTTTTATTGCGGACAAAGTTCGGCGATCTGAAGTATGCCCCTCTTGATCAATTGTGGAGTTTGGCAGACGCATACTTAGATTTAGCAAAGAGTGCTACTGATGCGACTGAGTATTTCAAAGAACAGAAAGATCATGAGGTGGAAAGATTGTTCTGGTCGCAGTTCGGTAATCCATGGCGTCCGCTGCTGTTGAATGAGCAAATGGCCGAGTGGGCCGAGCTCCATAGGTTGTCCAGGCTTGCCATGAAGGCTGTCGTGGATCATCTTTGGCCGATGGAACCAAGTCCGGATAGTTATTTTGGTTTAGTGCAATGATTTCTTTGTGATGTGCCGCATATCGACGCTGCCAAGAGGTCGGAATGCATAGAGGTTGTGCGGATGGCTCTTGCCCGTGTTAAGACATATTGGGCGAAGATGGAGGCCACCGCTGTCGCAACCAGGGGTCCGCCTGGGGGTCAGGACTCGCCCGAGCACTATTTTGAAGAAGTCCTAGAAGGCACCCGTTTAATCGAGGCTCAGTGCTCAAAGAGTACCATGTTCTAGGGACATGTATATTGATTGTAAAAACAATGCTTCTTTGATAATAAAGGCTATATTTATACTTTTGCCCGTAAAGTATTGTAGTGCCTCCTGTGCGGCCGTTTATGTATGTATGTATATAACCTGAAAGTTTGCAGTCGTCGGCTTCCGTCCCCACGCATATAATGCGGGGGTGTTCGGTAAAGCACATAAACACACTTAATCCAACGTCTTGGTCCGTTTAAGGAGGTGATAGCACGGCGAACAAGGCAATCGGACTATATAGCTTTAACACTTTCACTTAGCCATAGGAGTTTGACGGTGGGGCTACAATATAGCCCTTGGTACATCTGCTTTCATCCGAATACGGTGCACGTACATACGTGACCGGGAAACCGGTCCTTCGTTAATGCGGAGGAATCACGAAGATTCCGCTGAGTCATCGAGTGGTTGACCAGTCTCTCGCTTTATCATGATAGTTAGTTTTCGGCTTTCTCTACTGAGGTGCTCGTCCAGATGAACCAGGGCACAATCGCAGTAGTTCTCCTGGTGCCACCTTAGCCGATAGAGCGGAATGTAAGGTAGAAAAACATGGGAGCCGGGCAAACCCAACTATTGACCAAAGACATGATTCGGAGCTGATGCATATAAGGCCAAACTCGCGACGCCGAATACTCCCGAAGGTATTCTGACTTTACAACATATACTGGGCTGAGTACCGCCCTCAATAATGAGCCCTGAATTTCCAGGTGCGTGCATTAATTTGGCGCGACGAAAGAGCTTGCCAGTAACGCCAGTGTCCCTCTTGGTTGTTTAAGTGCCCGGAGGGTGTAAGGCAACAAGAGACAACAAAAAAGGTTTACATAGGGTCTTAATCTAAAAAGAAACCTTTGAACGGGGCCCTGCTGCACGTCTGCGCCTTTGTCTCCGTTGTGCCGTATCCTGGAAGGGTGTAGCACGATGGTCATCTGTAAAAAAAAGAAAAGCCCAGGTGAAGGAAACTTGTGTGACCGTGCGGAAAGTTGGTTACTCTTAATGAACCATGAGAATTCAATCTGTTGTGTATTAGTGGGGTCGACCCGAGCTATGGACCCTTTTACATGCGGGCAGCCCCTAGCGCCACATATGGGGGCATATTCGTCAACCAAGCTCAGGTTTATCTGGGCTGCTACAACTAGTGGTGCACCGGACACGTCTAGCCATGTCTGCGGTCTTGACGACCGATCATTTATTCGGGTTGGGGAGGCCATTCAGTGGTTCGGCTGCTAGAGCGGCCACATATTCTTCCGCACGCAAGGAACACTCTGTATTCCCATTAATTGTGATGACGCCACGTGGACCGGACATCTTAAGTTTAAGATAGGCGTAATGCGGAACTGCATTGAGACGAGCGAAGGCCATTCTTCTGAGTAGTGCATGGTAGCCGCTTCGGAATGGAGCGATGTCGAAGATTAGTTCTTCGCTATGGAAGTTGTTGGGCGAACCGAATACAACCTCTAGTATCAGAGAGCCCGTGCAATGGGCCTCTACACCTGGTATTACTCCCCTAAAGGTAGTATTGCTTTGGCTGATTCTTGACGGGTCTATCCCCATCTTCCGGACAGTGTCCTGATATATCAGATTAAGACTACTGCCGCCGTCCATGAGGACTCGGGTGAGATGGTATCCGTCAATTATTTGGTCGAGCACCAAGGCAGCCGAACCTCCATGCCGGATACTTGTCACATGATCCCTGCGATCGAAAGTGATTGGGCAGGCCGACCATGGGTTGAATTTGGGGGCAACTGGTTCTACAGCGAATACATCTCGTAGTGCGCGTTTGCGCCTCCTCTTTGGTTTGTGAGTTGCGTAAATCATGTTTACTGTTTTAACCTCTGGTGGAATTTTTTTCTGTCCCCCAGTGTTCAGCTGGCGAGGTTAGTCTTCGTCTTCAATTGGCGGCTCCCTCCCCTTGTGTTCGGCGTTTAGCTTGCCGGCCTGCTTGAAGACCCAGCATTGTCTGTTGGTGTGATTCGCAGGTTTCTCGGGGGTGCCATGAATCTGACATGATCTGTCTAGAATTTGGTTTAGGCTGGACGGTCCATCTCTGTTGCCTTTAAATGGCTTTTTCCATTGACCGGGTCGAGAGCCCCTGAATTCGGCGTTTACCGCCATGTTGTCTGGGTTGTCTTCATTATTTCGACGCTTGTTTTTATTGCGTCGCGACTTCCCATTGCCGTCCCTGATTTCGGATGTGCCTGGGTCGCTGGTGCCGCTGCGGGCCAACCAACTGTCTTCGCCCGCGCAAAAGCGGTTTATAAGGCTTGTTAGGGATGCCATTGTCCTCGGTTTTTCCTAGCCGAGGTGTCTGGCGAGCCATTCATCCTGGACACTATGTTTGAAAGCCGCTAAGACTTCGACATCCAGGCAGTCCATGATTTGGTTCTTCTTGATGATAAATCTGTTCCAAAGCTTCCGGGCTGACTCTCCAGGTTGTTGGATTATGTGACTAAAATCATCTGCATCCCTAGGTCGAACATAGGTCCCTTGAAAATTAGCCCTGAAAGCGTCCTCAAGTTCCTCCAACTTCCAATTGAGTTTTCGGGGAGGCTTTTCAACCAGTGCCGAGCTGGTCCTTTCAACTTGAGGGGCAGGTATTTGATGGCGTGGAGATCGTCTCCGCAAGCCATATGGATATGAAGAATGAATTCCTCGATCCAGATTGCAGGGTCTGTTGTTCCGTCGTATGCCTCGATGTTCACGGGTTTGAACACATCTGGAAATTCATGATCCAGTACCTCATCGGTGAAGCACAGGGGGTGCGCGGGACCCCTGTGTTTTGATGTGCCGTGGCATGCTTCCGACGGATGTAGTGTTCGGTGTTGATTCCGAGATGGTATTCGATCAGTATGGTCTTTTTGGTGGCCGTGATCTTGCGTAGGAGCATGCTTCTTCGATCCATAGATGGACCTGGCCATACTGGCTCTTTTGTCCAGGTGCTCACGTAGATCATGTGCTGACTTGTGTGCGGCGTCATTAGCCGCTCTGTCTCGGCCATGGGGTGGTTGGTCCGACAGATTGGCTGTATGTAAGTGCATCTAGTGCCCCTTAGTGATTTTGGTGTATTGAAGACTTATAGGTTAAGGGACTGATGCGTTTTGTGAGTGTACACATGTCTATAAGTCTATGAGGAGTTTGATATTTACAGAGAAAGTCGACCCCTAAAAATGAAGTTCTTCGACTGAAGACTTTGATATTCTGAAGACTTTCTGAAGACTTTGAAAGTGAAGAAATTGGAGTGACCTTGAAGACTTGATATTCATTTGAGGAATGTGAAGCGTGAAGACTTTTGTTTTCGTAGTTTCATTTTCTCTTTCTTGAGTCATAGGAAACACCGTACTGTTAAAGGGGGTCGAGGAAATACTAAGGAAAAATTTCCAAGTGATGCTCAACTCAAAATCTTACACCTACCAATCCCTTCGAGTGAAGCCATTGGAAATCTCATACAGTTCAGTCATTTTCTTCAGTGACAGAGACGCGGTTCTTCTGGTCACTGAGGACTTTGCTCTGACTGAGGAGTTAGGAATTCTCCAGTGCGAATTGCCTACACAATGAGGAACATGATAGCCCTGAGGAATTTGAGAGTCAAATTTCCGACCGTTGTTGTGCTGCGCGCCGGCTGTCCCAAAATATCTTATCCACCTAACGGTCATATCATTGAAGAGCATTTATGTCTTATCATGTCGGGCTGCTCCCTAGGCTATAAATAGCCGCCCCCTACAACCACTAGCTGGTTGGCTGCTCCGAGAGAACTTGACACTTGTCATTTGAGAGCAACCCATCCTCCGAGGACTTTGAGCGAAAATCATCAAGTGAGGAAAATCCCAAAACCAAACCCCCACAAACCCAAAGTGATTGAGCATCACTGAAGAAATTGATCCTGCATGGATCCGACGCTTGTTACCTTTGAAGACTGTGCTTCTTCTAGACAGTTAGGCGTCAAGGTCTAGAGCATCCAAGAGGAATTGTGGATCGCCGAGTGACCAAGTCTGTGAAGGTTTGGAAGTCACCTGAAGACTTACCACGAGTGATTGGACGAGGCCTGCGTGGTCTTAGTTCAAGGAGGATACGGTGAGGACTGGGTGTCCTGAGTTGCGGCTTAGTGACTGGGTGTCCGGGACTGCGTGTCCTCGAGTTTAAATACTCAGCCGCTCCAACCAGACATACAACTGAGACAGCAGTTGGAACTGGTCTACCAAATCATTGTCTTCACCAACTAACTGGTTCTATTTCCTCAACCCTTTCATTTCCTCATTACTGTGTTGAATGTTGTTCATATCTGTGTTTGAAGACTTTGACTGAAGACTTTCTCAATTTCCTCAGTTCAATTTCTTCAGTCTGTTTGTCTTCATCTTGTTATCCTGTGATTACGCTTTCTGTACTCTGTGCTTGTCTTCATTTCATCATGATGACAATGCTTGTATCCTGTTATGCTTACTTCTGAGTACTTATTCCGCTGCAAGTAGTTCTTCGCTAAGGAATTTCCTCACCGGCAAATTCCTCAGTGAAGAATTCATAAAAATCGCCTATTCACCCCCCCTCTAGTCAATATAACGCACTTTCAATTGGTATTAGAGCAAGGTACTCCCTTGTTCTGTGTGATTTTGGTTTAACTGCCTGGAGTTTTAGTTATGTTGACCGCAGGTATGAAGAAAGTGACATGCCCTATCTTTGACGGTCATGATTATCCCAAGTGGAAAGCCATGATGAGGAAGCGCCTCATGGCAATGAACAACGAGCTGTGGACCGTCACTGAGATTGGTCTTACTGATCTATGCAAGATGGCGGACGCTGATGATATTCGCAAGTACACTCGACTTTACCTCATGGCGAAGGATATCATCTATTCCTGCCTATCCAGAGATCAATTCGGGCGCATTATGCATCTTGGTAATTCGAAGCTTATCTGGGACCGAATCTCTGATGTCTATGAAGGTCATCGAACCCGTCATGATCCCTGGTTTGAGGATTTCAAGGAATCTCTCAAAACGATGACTTTCGAGCCAGAATCATCATCTTCTGCATCATGTCTCATGGCAGACGGTGCTGAGGTAACCAAATGCTCCTCATCCGAGTTTTGTGACGATGAATCTGATAATGATGAATCTGATGATGATATTGAATCTTGTTATACCAAACTTGTTTGCATTGCCACTAAACAACAAACTGCTTTGGAACAAGTTCAAAACATGCTAGACAAAAGTGATGATATGTTGCGGAAAGAAATGGATCAGTCAAAAGCATTGGGTGAATGTCTTCAGAGAATTCACTCCAAGTTTGACGCCCTTCAAGATCAACATAATACCCTCTTGACTGATCACGAGAAGCTTTCTTCTGAATCTCTTCAAAGAAAGGAAGATCTTGAAAAGCTAAGAGTGTGTTATGAAGATCTTCAGAAGGAGCGCGATTCATTACTAGCTCAACAAATCAGCGCTTCTCAGGAAGAATTTGTTCCTCCATGCTTAAAGTGCATTGAACGTGAATCTGTTAATTTTCACCTGAATGTTCAAATGCTTCAACTGTTACAAATTCTTCATCTGCCTCTGCTATCACTAATTCCTCATCTGAGGACATTGCTAGTATCACTGACAATGCAGGGCTGAAGGAACTGTACATGACAGGCATGTACAAAAGCCTCAAAGGGCATCGGACTCTTTGTGATGTGCTTAAAAAGCAGATCCTCAACAGAAACCCTAGGAAAGAGGGTATTGCCTTTGAGAGGAAACTCAATGCTGATGGAACATATTGGAAGCCTGAGCAGTACCCCAAAACCTCATGGGTTGCTGCAAAGGGACCTCCAGTTGATCCATCTAACTTATCTGGCTTTACATGTGAATCTCCTCATTCTTCTGATGAGTCATTGGACTCCAACTATAAACTGTTCAAAAATCAGAATGGTGAAGTATTTGCTAGATATGTTGGCACTAACTGCAGGAACGGTTCCCCTATGAAGAAAATCTGGGTTCCCAAAAGTTATGTTGAAAGTCTTCAGGTGAATGCCCTCATGACACCACCTGTGAAGAACAGGAACCCCAGATCAAATTCTTCATATGGACCAAACTCTTCATATGGATCAAAGTCCTCATATGATTATCATCGTGCTAACAACTCTGTCTCGCATGGTAGAGCTAAGGGCTATGAATATGTGTATCATTCTTCAAACCATTATGTTCATAAGTCCTCGAAGAATTACTCTACTTATTCATATGCTTACCCTAACCCATCTTATGTGAAACGAAACGGTTTGGCATCTCTGCCACCTTTCTCATATGGTGCTCGCAGAGTGATGAATTCTTTGCCACCCCTCCAGATGTGGGTGGTGAAGAAAAAGAACTAATCTCTTCTGCAGGGTCAGGTCTCCAGACGTGCCTTAACGTCTGAAGAATTTGCTGGGGACCTGACAAAATGCCTGAAAGGACGCAGGCGAATCATGATGAAATGAACTTTCATTTCACACGTCCTCATACTGCTATATCTGTTTACTGCTTGATGAAATTAATCTGATGAACTTGATATCATATTCTTCACTGATGAAGCATATGAGATTGTAAGTTACACTAATTCATCTGCAGGATGATCAACCCAAAACTACTGAATGGGTCCTCGATAGTGGATGTACGAATCACATGACTGGTGACAAGAATCTATTGATGGATGCTCCCTTATCACCGTCACCTCTGAAGCATATCATCTTTGCTGACAAAGGCAAAAGTCAGGTATTGGGTCTTGGTAAGGTTGCAATTTCTAAGGATAAACACATGGACAAAGTCATGCTTGTTGAGTCCTTAGGATATAACCTCATGTCAGTCTCAATGCTGTGTGATCTTGATATGGTTGTTGTCTTTGGCAAGTATCGCTGTGTTGTGATTACGGAAGCTGACAATTCCAAAGTCTTCGAAGGCTTTAGGAGAGGAGATTTGTATATTGTTGATTTCTCTACAGGACCACAACCAGCCGTGTGTCTACTTGCAAATGCTTCAGAAGGCTGGCTATGGCATCGACGACTTGGTCATGCAGGCATGAGGAATTTGAACACGCTTGCAAAGAAGAAGCATGTCATTAGCATTGAGAATGTCAAATTCCTCAAGGATCATTTATGCGGAGCCTGTGAAGCTGGAAAAATGACCAAGGCCAAGCATCCAGCGAAGACTATCATGACCACTACCCGTCCATTCGAATTGCTTCATATGGACCTCTTCGGACCTAATCATTACTCAGCAGTCACTAATGATGCATCTCTATATGGTTTTGTCATTGTTGATGATTATTCTCGATATACATGGGTAAACATTGTGACTTACAAACATGAAGTGCAGGAAGTCTTCAAACGATTTTCCTCGAGGGCTTCAACCAACTTTGGTGTGAAGATCAAGCACATCAGAAGTGACAATGGAACTGAGTTCAAGAATTCCGGTCTTGATGCCTATCTTGATGAACTTGGTATTACTCATGAGTTATCTGCTCCCTATACTCCTCAGCAAAATGGCGTCGTGGAGCGCAAGAACAGAACTCTTGTTGAGATGGCTTGCACTATGCTTGATGAATACAAAACGCCTCAGCGTTTCTGGATTGATGCAATTGATACTGCGTGCCACATCATCAACAGAGTATATCTTCACAAATTCTTCAAGAAGACGGCCTATGAACTCCTCACTGACAAGAAACCCAATGTGAGTTATTTCAAAGTCTTCGGTGCTAAATGTTGGATTAGAGATCCTCACCACAACTCTAAATTTGCACCGAAAGCACATGAAGGTTTTATGCTTGGTTACGGAAAGGACTCGCACACCTACAGAGTCTTCAACAATGTTCTTCACAAGATTGTTGACACTGTAGATGTGCGGTTCGATGAAACTAATGGCTCGCAAAGAGAGCACCTACCTTCTGTGTTAGATGAACCAGCACCTGAGGATTCTATCAAGTTCAAGGCAACTGAGGATGTCATTCCTACCGAAGAATCTGCTGAAGAATTCATTCCTATTCATGAAGAATGTCGAGCTGATGCACCTGAAGAACATGATGAGTAAAATGGTGCTGAAGAAAATGCTGATCAAATTCCTCAGCGACAACCAGCTCATCCTCGCATTGCAAAAGAAGTGCAAGTGGAGAAGATCATCGATGACATTAGCGCACCAGGTCCTCTCACATGCTCAAAAGCTTCACATTTATCTAACTTTTGTGGGCACTATGCTTTTGTCTCTATCACAGAGCCCACTAAGGTAGATGAAGCATTTCTGGAGCCGGAGTGGATTCAGGCTATGCAAGAAGAATTACATCAGTTCGAGCTTAACAATGTCTGGGAATTGGTAAATCGCCCAGATCCTCGCAAGCATAATATCATTGGCACAAAGTGGATCTACCGCAACAAGCAAGATGAAAATGGCCTTGTGGTGAGGAATAAGGCACGACTAGTAGCTCAAGGCTACACACAGGTTGAAGGAATTGATTTCGATGAAACTTTTGCACCTGTTGCTAGACTTGAGGCTATTCGCATATTACTTGCTTATGCTAACCATCATGATATCATCTTATATCAAATGGATGTGAAAAGTGCATTCCTCAATGGTAAGCTTGAGGAAGAAGTATATGTTGCTCAACCCCCAGGTTTTGAAGATCCAAAGAATCCTGACAAAGTCTTCGGACTTAATAAGGCCCTCTATGGCCTCAAGCAAGCCCCTCGGGCGTGGTATGATACATTGAAAGAATTTTTCATGAAGAATGGCTTCACACCCGGTTCACTCGACCCTACTCTCTTTACTAAATCTTATGATGGTGAACTGTTTGTGTGCAAATATATGTTGATGATATTATCTTTGGCTGTACTGACCAACGTTATAGTGATGAATTTGCCTATATGATGAGTGAAGAATATCAAATGTCTATGATGGGAGAGTTGAAACTCTTCTTAGGTCTTCAAATTCGTCAGCAGCGCAATGACATATTCATATCTCAGGAGAAATACCTCAAAGATGTACTGAGGAAATTCGGCATGCAAGATTGCAAAGGCGTCAAAATTCCTATGCCCACAAATGGCCATCTATGCACTGATGAAAATGGTATTGACTTTGATCACAAGGTATACCGCTCCATGATTGGTTCTTTATTGTACTTATGTGCATCTAGGCCAGATATAATGCTTAGTGTTTGCATGTGTGCCCGATTTCAAGCTGCACCGAAGGAATCACACCATAAGGCTGTGAAGCATATTCTTCGATATCTAGCTCACACACCAACACTAGGATTATGGTACTCCAAGGGCTCTGCTTTTGATCTCATTGGATATTCTGACTCTGACTATGCTGGTGATCGTGTGGACCGCAAGTCAACATCTGGTACTTGTCATTTCCTCGGACGATCTTTGGTCTGTTGGTCCTCGAAGAAACAGAACTGCGTATCACTGTCTACTGCTGAAGCTGAATACGTTGCTGCTGGCTCTTGCTGTGCTCAACTGCTTTGGATGAACCAAACCCTCAAGGACTATGGCGTCAACGTGAAGAATGTGCCTCTCCTCTGCGACAATGAGAGTGCCATCAAGATTGCACACAACCCAGTTCAGCACTCGAAGACAAAGCACATACAGATTCGTCATCATTTTCTTCATGATCATGTATTGAAGGGCGACATCTCCATCGAGCACGTGAAGACTGAAGAACAACTAGCTGATATCTTCACTAAGCCCTTGGATGAGAAGATATTTAGCAAGTTGCGGTGTGAGCTAAATATCTTAGAATCTTCGAATGTTCTTTGAAAAGGACACACATCCTAACACTTATGCAAAATTGATGACTTAGATGTGCAACACATGAAGAAACGTTTTTCTTCAATCAATGAAGAATAACACTCTAAGTGTGAAGAAATTAATGAAGAATTTGATTCTCAGAACCCTACGACAAATTGTACGCGGTGTCTGAAATCATCATTCTTATACGGTGGGTCGCACCACCACAAAAGTTGAAAATCTTCAATTTGAGTTTTTCCTCAAATTTTGAAATTCTTCAATTTTTCAAATTCTTTAACTTTGCAAAATCTTCACTGTTTCCGTCGTTTTTCTTCATTGGCTATATATATATATATATATGAGTTTATGTCCTCTACAGCATTCACTTATGGCTATTTCTTCAAGTTGCGTTTTCCGCTAAGTGAATGTGATCGGACCCTTTCCCCTCTATGCTATACTCAACCCAATCTATTCACAAATTCTTCATGTGCGTTCTATTTGAAACTCGTTCAAAGTCTTCACTGTGTCCTTGTCAGCTGAAGAAATTGCGAACGAAACTTTAAAACAAATCTTATCCAGATTTTCGGTTTTACCGCTCAAACCGTTCCGCATCCCACGATGCATTATTTTATTCACCCACGATCTTACACGATCTCATCTGCACACTACGTTGGTGACACATGTCGCGTGAAGGAGAAAGGGCAGGGGCATGTTCGTCCCAAAATCTTCAGGCGAACAGTTTTTACCGTGGCTATAAATACCGCTCTCCCCTTCCTCACTTCATTTACTCCGCTCGACCGCTCTCTCTCGCTCGAGCTCCTCAAACCCTAGCGCCGCCGCTACTCCATCGCCGCCGGTGAGGAAGAGCTTCACTGCCTCGACCTCGTCGTCGTCGTACTCGCGCCGGTTGCGGAAATCTTCACTCCGCCGCCGCCGTAGCTGTCTCCCTCTGCCAAGTTAGGGCGTGGGAGATCTAACTTGACGAACTTCACCTCTGTTCATCTCAGTTCGTCGTGTTCTTCAGTTCGGGTAATTAAAAGTTACTTTTATTACTCACTTTGATTCTCAAGCTTTCCTGAAAATCTTCGAAGGTGTTTTATTCTTCAAATCTTCACATATATGAACACCTCACACACTGTATGCTCTTGATCCATTTACCTAAGCAATCATTTTCTTAAAGATTCCTCAATTGTGTGGATTTTCGATCTGTACAACTCTGGAACCTAAGACAAAGAGCGCTTAGTGAAATTCCTCAAGGCTCAACTGGTCAAATTCCTCAAAACTTGTCTTTTCGAAAAACCTTCTGAGAACGCATATGACCACTCCAAATTCCTCGCACCTACACTCTGTTCACAGGTACTCATGTCCGCTGCTGAATCACTAGGTTCTCATCAACTTAACTCATTTGCAGCGTTCCTCGAAGAAAAACTGCATACTTCTTCAGAGTGTTCAATTGTTCAAATTCCTCATCTGAAGAATATGGCTGAAGCAAAGAGACCGCAGAAAGGAGGAAAGAAACCTGAGGTCATGACTGCTTTCGAAATCCCCGATGACATATACAAGGATTATTGCACACCTGATGAAGCCAAATTTGGCAAAGAGAACAAAAATCAGCGCAAGGTGCGCATTCAGAGGATTGAACGAAGATGGGCAAGAGAATGGAGGGAATATCGATATGTTACTCCAAAGTACATGAAGAAATTCGCTTTAAATCCTCCATGCCCACGAGCCCCATTGGCACCTGGCCAAGTAGCTGATCCCACCAGCATCAAGCGTGGTGAGGACTTTCCTGAAGAATGGGCTAGGCGCCAAGCTAAATTGGCTAGACAAGCCAAGGAGGCAGTGAGGAAATTCAATGAGGATTCTGCTGCTGCTGCTACTGAGGCCTCTGTCAAGCCGAGGAAATCAATGCCGAAGAAGCCTGCTCGCAAGCCAAGTGCTTCACGAATAGCGCCCTCACGGCCAAGTTCCTCAGCTATGCCCTCACGGCAAATTCCTCAGACCTCTACTGCTGCACCAAAGTCCTCAACTCCTGTGCATCTGGATACATGTCAAAGGACTACGGGCTTTTCTATTGCTTCTGGTGTCTCAGCAAGTTCCTCAGCTGCACCAATGTCCTCATCAGGCCCCACTCTGTTGAAGACTAAAGCAACAGCTGGACGCGGTCCTCGGCCAAGTCCAAGGAAGACACAGGTTCCATTCCAAGTGCCCTCTGATGATGAAGCTTCAGATTATGAACTTGCAGAAATCATCAGAGACAGGCAAGTGAAGGCCGCTAGAGCCAAAGGCACATCTGTGCCACTGCTTTTGGACCCGAGGAAAATCCTCGACTACATTGACCTCTGGCACAAGGATCCAAACACCCCAATGCCTGATCTTCCTCTGACTCCTGGTCAAAGTCACATGATGACCCATTTCATCACTCAAGAGAAATGGAAATTTGAGAAGGCAAGAGAGATAAAGAAAGCTCAATGCAGAAAGGAGAAGCTCCTGAAGAAAAATGTTGTCAGAATGACACCTGAGGAACTTCTCCTGGCTCAATCTGAAATTCAAGCCCTCAGCAAAGACTTTGATGCATACTACGCTGATTGGCAAGGAGCCAAAGTGAGATTCGTCAACCTGACGAAGAAAATGACAACTGTTGCAGCCCCATCGCAACAAGAAAATCTTTAGGCTGCACACACTGCTCAGCCTGCTGAAGAACATGCCAGCACCGCTGATGACTTTCAGCCTGCTGATGAAAATACGAGTTCCAGGGCTGATGACTCTATTCCAGCCACTGAAGAAATTGCCAGAGCATCCACTAGTGGTGCGCCTGAAGAAACTGAAGAGATCAGGGCAACTGCATCAGTTGCTCCTGAAGAAAATCAACCAAAGTCCTCAGCTCCTCCCGCGCCTACTCCAACTCCAATTCTTCCTTCTGCCTATGAAGTGAAGAAGACCAAGGCTGCAGAGCGAGCTGCAGTGAAGAAAAGGAAGGCATCAGCTGCGTCAAATTCTTCGGCTGCGAAGAAAATGAAGCCAATGACCAGCTCTTTTGAAAATCCTATTGATGCTGTTCCAATTTCCTCCATATCATCAAAGGAAATTGTTCCTTATGGAGAAGACTACAAGATCCCAAGTGGATCTGATGAAGAAAATCATTCTGCTGCTACGTCAGAGCAGCTTGATGAAGAAATTGAAGTGGACGCAATCCCTTCAATGCCAGTCATTTCCTCACCTATGCCTCAGTTCACAGCTGAAGAGGCTGGTGTTGAGGAAATTGAAAATGAAGATGAAGATGTGGATATTGGATGCACTACACCAGTGATGAATGATGACTTTTGGGAAAGTCAGCATCCCAATACTCCTCCATTCACACCTATCCAACAGATCCCTCAGTCCCCGGCAACCATTGTTCAAATGGGCTCTGAAGAAACTCATCCCACTTCCTCTGTTCATGAAGATATTCTAGCCACTAGTGCTGAAGAACCTGCTGCTGCTGATCCACAGATTGCACAAGAAGAGGAACCAGAAATTCCTCAGCCTGAAGAACCTGAGCTCACAATTCCTGAGGTTGTGCTGCAAATCACTGACACTCCTCTGCCCAAGCCGAAGAATCCGTTCTCAAGCAAGCAAAAGTTCAAGGCTAAAGACTTCTTTTCGGAGCATGTGTTCTTCACTGACTATAATCCATATGACTCTGCTCGCATAAGGAAGAGGCGTTTCTGGACTGCTAGTCAAGCCAACTTCTATTCCTCAGTGCTGTTTGACAAGGACAAAATCTTCGATCATGAACATATTCCTCACGTGGATATGGAATCTCTGCCATGCTTCGAGCCAGTCCTCAGTGTTATTCACGATGCAGGATTAATCAACTTCTGCACTGATATCTGTGATTGGAATGAAGAACTCATTCTTCAGTTCTACGCTACAATGCATATCACTGGCAATGCTGAAGATGTCAATTCATGGGTGCTGGATTGGATGACTGAAAACACTCATTATAAGGCACCGGCAACTGAATTGCTTCGTGTCCTTCCTCTTGATCCTCCCCATGACAGTGCACGTTGCATCTACAATGACCCTGAACTGACAAATCATTATATGCAAGTGCTCATGAAGCCTTTGAAGCCAGGGCAGGCCCCACGAACCAAATTCCTCATCAAGGAATTGCTCTATGTGCCTCGAACTGTCTATCGCATTCTGACGAAGACAATGAGTCCTATCAAAGGCCATGACTCAAATGATGAAGAAGTCGTTGGCATCATGAAGAATATGCTTTTCAACATCATTCATGGCGTTCCCGTCAACTTCCATGATTTCTTCATAAGGACTCTTGCAAATGTTGCTATGTCACCTTTTGAGCTAAAGCCCTATGCGCCTTGGATTATGAGATTGATAAGGGCAAGATCTTCACTGAATTATAAAGCTGATACTCTGAACCACGGTAGTTACTTGCCTCCCATTGAAGTCCTCAAGCAACCAGTTTCATCATCTGATGATAAAGGCAAGGCAGCTGCTGTGATCGATGAAGGCACTCGTCCATTGGATGGTCAATTTCGTCTGGCTACATCTCTGCCACACATGACACTGCCGCGAATACCTCAGCCAAGCAAAATCCTCAAGCCACAGCACCCAGGGTGATGACTGACCGTGAGTTACTCCTCAGTCTTCATCAGAAGGTTGATCGCAATCACAAATGGGTAAAGCGTCAGTTTGGTGCAATTCTTCACAACATGACCTCAACACATAATGCAGTGAAGAAGAACCACTACTACCTTCATGAAACCCTCAACCGCACCTGGGCTGTCCTCACTCATGTCTATAGCGCTGAAGAACTGAAGACTATGGGTCTCAAGGAAGAATTTGACTGGTCTGCACCTCCTCCGAAGAAATTCAAGAGGGTCAAAGTTCCTCCACTGGTGGCCAGCTCTTATTCTTCATCGCGCGCCACTGACGAGTATGAAGATTTGGACGACACTGCGGCAGGCCCTGCTACAACAAACAACCCCGACAACGCTGGCGCTCCTCCATCAACTTGAAATTCTTCAGGGGCGTTAGTCCTCAGTTTCGATCCTTTTGGTCATTTGATGACAAAGGGGGAGAAATATGAGTTAGTCTTCAAGCGGGTCTATACTAAGGGCGTTTTTTTAAGTTGCAACTCTCGTTCTTCCGAAACTTTTATTGGATCAAGTTGTAATCTTAAACCCGATGGTGCCTTGATACTTTTGGACGGTGCTCTGATGCTTTTGATGCACTGAGCTCTGATACTTTTGATGTGCTATTCTGCATGCTTATTCCTCGTTAATATTATTGCACGCATGCTCAATCTCATCAGGCACCATATTTCATCATGCATTTCAAATTCTTCATATTATGTATCAAATGCGTGTATGAATTACAAGATATAGGGGGAGATCTCCATGATTCAATTCTTAAAATGTGCATTGCCTCAAAAGCAAATTCCTCACTATGCACATCTTCAGGGGGAGTTCTTCTATATCTTGCAATCAAATTCCTCAATATCAGTATTTACACTTCATATGTTTATCCCCGTTGAAAACTTAACCTATGTTGTCATCAATCACCAAAAAGGGGGAGATTGTAAGTGCATCTAGTGCCCCTTAGTGATTTTGGTGTATTGAAGACTTATAGGTTAAGGGACTGATGCATTTTGTGAGTGTACACAGGTCTATAAGTCTATGAGGAGTTTGATATTTACAGAGAAAGTCGACCCCTAAAAATGAAGTTCTTCGACTGAAGACTTTGATATTCTGAAGACTTTCTGAAGACTTTGAAAGTGACGAAATTGGAGTGACCTTGAAGACTTGATATTCATTTGAGGAATGTGAAGCGTGAAGACTTTTGTTTTCGTAGTTTCATTTTCTCTTTCTTGAGTCATAGGAAACACCTTACTGTTAAAGGGGGTCGAGGAAATACTAAGGAAAAATTTCCAAGTGATGCTCAACTCAAAATCCTACACCTACCAATCCCTTCGAGTGAAGCCATTGGAAATCTCATACAGTTCAGTCATTTTCTTCAGTGACAGAGACGCAGTTCTTCTGGTCACTGAGGACTTTGCTCTGACTGAGGAGTTAGGAATTCTCCAGTGCGAATTGCCTACACAGTGAGGAACATGATAGCCCTGAGGAATTTGAGAGTCAAATTTCCGACCGTTGCTGTGCTGCGCGCCGGTTGTCCCAAAATATCTTATCCACCTAACGGTCATATCATTGAAGGACATTTATGTCTTATCATGTCGGGCTGCTCCCTAGGCTATAAATAGCCGCCCCCCTACAACCACTAGCTGGTTGGCTGCTCCGAGAGAACTTGACACTTGTCATTTGAGAGCAACCCATCCTCCGAGGACTTTGAGCGAAAATCATCAAGTGAGGAAAATCCCAAAACCAAACCCCCACAAACCCAAAGTGATTGAGCATCACTGAAAAAATTGATCCTGCATGGATCCGACGCTTGTTACCTTTGAAGACTGTGCTTCTTCCAGACAGTTAGGCGTCAAGGTCTAGAGCATCCAAGAGGAATTGTGGATCGCCGAGTGACCAAGTCTGTGAAGGTTTGGAAGTCACCTAAAGACTTACCACGAGTGATTGGACGAGGCCTGCGTGGTCTTAGTTCAAGGAGGATACGGTGAGGACTGGGTGTCCTGAGTTGCGGCTCAGTGACTGGGTGTCCGGGACTGCGTGTCCTCGAGTTTAAATACTCAACCACTCCAACCAGACGTACAACTGAGACAACAATTGGAACTGGTCTACCAAATCATTGTCTTCACCAACTAACTGGTTCTATTTCCTCAACCCTTTCATTTCCTCATTACTATGTTGAATGTTGTTCATATCTGTGTTTGAAGACTTTGACTGAAGACTTTCTCAATTTCTTTAGTCTGTTTGTCTTCATCTTGTTATCCTGTGATTACGCTTTCTGTACTCTGTGCTTGTCTTCATTTCATCATGATGACCATGCTTGTATCCTGTTATGCTTACTTCTGAGTACTTATTCCGCTGCAAGTAGTTCTTCGCTAAGGAATTTCCTCACCGGCAAATTCCTCAGTGAAGAATTCATAAAAATCACCTATTCACCCCCCTCTAGTCGATATAATGCTCTTTTGTCCGGGTGCTCACGTAGATCATGTGCTGACTTGTGTGCGGCGTCATTAGCCGCTCTGTCTCGGCCATGGGGTGGTTGGTCCGACAGATTGGCCGTGTTGTTATTCGGCGGGATGGGCTCTATAGCCTCAACGTCGAATTCGGGCAGCAGCTTGCGCTTTGGGTAGCTCTTTGTGTGGCGATCACCATCATATTTTTCGTCAATGTCGAGCACTTTGTTCCATCTGCGGTTGAGCGTATCCTGCACGGCCTTAAGCCTTTGCTTCTGCTTCTTCAAGCTCCTCGTGGTGGCAATAAGACTTTTGTGGAGGTCTTCTTGTTCCAACTGCTTTTCCGGGATGATGAGTGCATCGTCGTCCGGACGGTTCTCCTCTCCGGAGACATGTTTATAAGTTTTATTTTCCTCATCGCTGTGGTCGGACAGCGGCCCCAGACTATGTTCGCCGTCCCCTGGCTCATCCTGCTCCATCGCTGGGTCCATGGGGTCGTTGTTACCTGTGGAGTCGTCGAGGGTATTATTCTTTCTTGTGTCGTTATCGTTGTTTTTGCTGTGGCGGGGTTTAGAGCGGCGCAGACGTCAGCGCTTTGGTTGCTTCTCAAGAGGGTTATCCTCCGTTGCATCCTCTCGTTCCTCGCTGTTGTTTTCTTTGGGTGTGTCCACCATCTATATATCATATGATGAGGTGGCTGCCCAGCGCCCTGTGGGCGGTGGTTCCTGTTCTTCTCCGACATCGTCATTCATACCGTCGATGTCTTTGGAGTCGAAATCAAGCATGTCGGTTGAGTCGTCGACAGTGGCTATTAAGTGGGTGGTGGGTGGGAGACGAATTTCTTCGTCGTCCGCTTCCCACTCCAGCCGGACATAGTTCAGCCAGGAGTCTCCTGACAGGGAGAGAGATTTCAAGGAATCTAGCACGTCATCCAAGGGCGAGTGCTAAGAGATATCCGCGGAGGTAAACTCCATGATTGGTGCCCAATCATGTTCGATAGGCACGAATGCGCGCGGTTCGGATCCTATGGTCGGAGATGAGTCCGAGGGTCCGATGACACAGACCTCATTGGAGGCGGAGTCTGTGTTCGGCTCGATCGCCGATTAGTGTGCGGCCTCCGTGGCGGGGTCTATCCACCCGTCCTCGGAGGGCACGGTCTGCTCCGAATTAAGAGCCGGGGCAGCTGCAGGCATGATCTTCTAAACACCGCCCGATGGCAGATCTAAGTCATGCTCATCGTGACTATTCGGGGCACCTGTCATGGGCTCGAATCCATCGAAGATCAAGTATCCGTGGATGTCAGTGATGTAGTTCAGGCTTCCAAACCTGACCTGATGGCCAAGGGCGTAGTTGTCGATCTGCTCTAGATGGCCAAGCGAGTTGGCCCGTAGTGCGAAGCCGCCGAATACAAAGATCTATCTGGGGAGGAAAACATCACCCTGGATTGCATCGTTGCAGATGATTGAAGGAGCCATCAAGCCTTACCGTGACGACACAGTGGAACTCTCAATGAAAGCACCAATGTCGGTGTCAAAACCGGTGGATCTCGGGTAGGGGGTTCTGAAATGTGCGTCTAAGGCTAATGGTAATAGGAGGCGGGGGACACGATGTTTACCCAGGTTCGGGCCCTCTCTATGGAGGTAATACCCTACTTCCTGCTTGATTGATCTTGATGTTATGAGTATTACAAGAGTTGATCTACCACAAGATCGTAGAGGCTAAACCCTAGAGGTTGGCCTATGATTATGATTGTTCTTGTCCTATGGACTAAACCCTCCGATTTATATAGACATCAAAGGGGGCTAGGGTTACACAGAGTCGGTTACAGAGAAGGAAATCTACAGATCCGATTTGCCAAGCTTGCCTTCCATGCAAAGAAGAGTTTCACCCGTACACGGGACGAAGTCTTCAATCTTGTATCTTCATAGTCCAACAGTCCGACACAAGTACATAGTCCGGCTGTCCGAGGACCCCCTAATCCAGGACTCCCTCACCCGCCGAGAGGTTTAGGAGCGTAGAGGGTGGCCGGAGTTGGAGGTGATCAACGGCGGGTCCGAGGTGATCGACGACTCGATCCTGATACGTCCATTTTACATCATGTTTACATACTGTTATTTGTATTGTTTTATACATAATAATGCTTTTTGGAGTAATTCTAATGCCTTTCTCTCATAATATGCAAGGTTCACAGAAAGCGGGCACTACAAAAAAAGACACATCCGTGACATTTTGGGTCGAACGAAAAAAAATTCTGTGATACATATGACACTTCTATGACGATAATTGTGACAAAACCAGGTATCATCATAGATGTGGTGGGCTCGTACTTCTATGACAAAAAATCATGACAGAAAATGGGCTTTTCGTCCTGGTGGGTAGGAGACGCAACTGCATGACATTCTTTGGGCCGTCCATGACGGAAAAAACCGTGGTAGAAGCGAGGGGGAGGAAAATTTCGAGGAGTTGCCGGTTATGGTGGGAGGTCGGGGGCTGAGCGATGCGCGTTTCTCTCGTACACGTACGCGCGTGTGTGTGAGGCATTGGCTCTAACTGAACCCGAGCGAGGCGTTGGGCTCTAACTGAGCCCGAGCGATTGCACTGCAGGCTACGCGTTACTGAACCCGAGCGATCGATCGATGGCTGTTAACTGAACCCGATGGAGCGATTCCTTCGCTACTGCTGCCAACTGAAGCCAATTGGTGCTACCTCTGGGATGAATAGTGAGCGTTGCAGGGGGGGGGTTGGATGAAAAGTGAGCAGTGGCGTTGCCTCTGGATGAACAGGAACCCGTGGTGTGGAGGGCTGGATGAACAGTAGACGGTGGAGGGGTGGCCGTGGAGGGGTGGTTGAACAGGACCCCGTGGTGTGGAGGGCTGGATGAACAGTAGACGGTGGAGGGGTGCCCGTGGAGGGGTGGTTGAACAGTAGCCGGTGGAGTAGCGCACGGTGGAGGCTAGATGAACAGGAGCCCGTGGAGGCTGGAGGAGGTTGACGGTGGAGATGAACAGTATCCCGTGGAGTCCCGTTTTGCGGTACGCCACACCCATCCCGATGAACAGGACCCCTGTTTCGACCGTAGCGCTCCAACACAAGTCAGTTTCGTCCGTTTTGCGGTACGCCACACCCCTCCTGATCAATAGGACCCCCGTTTCGACCGTAGGAGGTCCGTTTCCTCTGTTTTGCGGTACGCCACACCCCTCTCGATCAACAGGACCCCCGTTTCGACCGTAGGAGGTCTGTTTCCTCCGTTTTGCGGTACGCCACACCCCTCCCGATCAACAAGACCCCGTTCCGAACGTAGGAGGTTCGTTTCCTCCGTTGTGCGGTACGCCAGGCCTCGTTTCCATCGCTTGTTCCATCCAAGCCCTCCCGATGAACACGACCACGCATTCCGTTCCGACCCAGCCGGTTGGCTCCCACGCGTTCCATTGCCTCCCGATGAACACGACGCATTTCGTTGCCTCCCCATGAACACAATGCATTCCGTTGCCTCCCCATGAACACGACGCATTCCATTGCCTTCCCATGAACACGATGACGACGCTGTTTCCCCGTTCCGACCCAGCCATGTACGTATGCGCAAGTAGGCGTTCGAGACCCTGCCCGTACGTATGTGGCCGTATTTTCTTTCTTGAACCCTCGCCGTTGTACGTACGTGTACATGATACGTGCGCGCCTCTACTACGGCACGTGCGCGCCTCTACATAGACAAGTATGTACATACACGTTCGCGACCAGAATGACAACGCTACGTACGCTTCGACCAGGTAGGTCCCGACTGTCAAGCACTTCCTTGCCTGTGAAGATGTAGCTGGTGGGTCCCAGCAGTCAGGGGGGCGAATCGTTTTGTTTTTTTACCCGGATGCACTTCCTTGCGTGCGAAGATGTAGCTGGTGGGTCCCAGCAGTCAGGGGGCGAATCGTTTTTTTTTGCCCGGATGCACTTCCTTGCGTGCGAAGATGTAGCTAGTGGGTCCCAGCAGTCAGGGGGCGATTAATTTTTTTGCCCGGAGCACTTCCTTGCGTGCGAAGGTGTAGCTGGTGGGTCCCAGCAGTCAGGGGGGAAATGTTTTTTTCGCGAAATATGGTGGCCCGTCCGGTGGGTCCCCGCTGTCAGGTGGAGGAATAATTATTTTCCGCGTAATAAGGAGGCACTTCCTTGCTGCGGCTGTGGCAGCTGTCAGCCTCTCCATATATAGTTCACGTCCGATGGAAGTCGTTCCTTGACCACGTTGACCACGCCGCACTGAGAGCACCAGGGCGGTGGACGACGGCGAGGCTTAGGAAGGGGACGACGGGGAGCCGGGCAAGACACGGAAGTGGAAGCCCACGCAGAGAGGAGTACGAGAGTTCACTGGTTCGGCTGCGGTGTGAGGCTGCCGTCGCCGCAGGGCTTGGCCAGTGGTGGGAATAGTAGGGGTCGGTGAGGCCTCCGCGGCAGCACATCCGGCCACGGGAGGCAGGAGCATGCGGCACGACCGATGCTGCTTTGGGCGGCTGGAGCAAGAAGACCAGAGGTTGAAGAAGCACTACGGCCGTTGGATGGACATCATACGGTCACTGGAGCTAGAATCGTTTATATTGACTAAGTTGACAAAGCCCTCCGTCCCCGTCAACTTAGTAGGCCCACAAGTCAGCCTCCCACAAAGGTGGGTCCCAGCTAGGAGGGGGTATTCATTTTTTTGTGCGTAATAAGGAGGCACTTCCGGTGGGTCCGAGCTGACAGCAGGGGGAACATTTTTTCGTGAAATATGGTGGCCCGTCGGGTGGGTCCCAGCAGTCAGGGGCAAACATTTTTTCGCGAAATACTGGTGGCCCGTCCGGTGGGTCCTTGCTGTCAGGTGGAGGAATAATTATTTTCCGCGTAATAAGGAGGCACTTCCTTGCGGCTGCCGTGGACCCAGCTGTCAGCCTCTCCACGTACAGCATTCTTCCGATGGAATTCGGTCGTTGACCACATTGACCACGCCGCGCCGAGAGCACCACGGCGATGGACGACGGCGAGGCCTAGGAAGGGGACGACGCGGAGCCGGGGTAGACGCGGCACTGGATGCCCACGCGGAGAGGAGTACGAGGGTTCACTGGTTCGGCTGCGCTACCGTCGCCGTAGAATAACAGGGTGTGTGGGTGAGTGGAGTGGAGGGATGGCCTAGCCAGCAGTGGGAGTATTATGGGGGCGGTGAGGCCTCCACGGCAGCACTGCCGGCCACGTGAGGCAGGAGCAGGCGGCACGACCGGCGCTGCTTTGGGCAGCTGGAGCAAGAAGACCAGAGGTTGAAGAAGCACTACGGCCGTTGGATGGACATCGTACGGTCAGTCGAGCTAGAATCGTGCATATTGACTAAGTTGACAAAGCCCTTTGTCCCCGTCAACTTAGTAGGCCCACTATACTGGGTCCCAGCTAGCAGGGGGAGTATTCTTTTTTTTTGGGCGTAATAAGGAGGCACTTCCTTGCGTGCGAAGATATAGCTGGTGGGTCCGAGCTGTCAGCGGCGGTAACGTTTTTTTCGCGAAATACAGAGGCCCTTTCGGTGGGTCCCAGATGTCAGGTGGAGGAATCATTATTTTGCGCGTCATAAGGAGGCATTTCCTTGCGCGCGGCCGTGGACCCAGCTGTCAGCCTCTCCATGTACAGTCCACTTCCAATGGATGTCATTCATTGAGGCGGACGGTGGACGACGGCGAGGCCTAGGAAGGGAACGACACGGAGCCAGGGAATACTCGGCAGTTGTTTCCCACGCTGAGGAGTATGAGGGTTTACTGGTTCGTCTGCCGTCACCGGAGAATAACAGCATGTGTGGGACTGTGGGTGAGTAGAGGGATGGCTAGGCCAGCGATGGGAGTACGGTGGGGCGGTGAGGCCTGCGCGGCAGCACAGCCGACCGCGGGGAGGAGGGGGCAGGCAGTTCCGCCGGCGCTTGTTTGAGCGGCTGGAGCAGGAAGAGCAGAGATTGAAGAAGCACGACGGCCGTTGGATGGACATCCAACAGTATACAGGCCATCTGTGGAGAGCCTCAAATCTGCGGAAAACTGCATACAACCCATCTGCCATTATTTCAAATAGTTTACAGCCCATTTGCTAATTCTTACGGGTTTTTTGGAGCCCATATTCTTTTTGTTAGCATTACAGCCCATATTGTGTCCACGATTAAAAAATTATACGAAATTTTGCATATGTCGGTGCGGTCTGAACTATTTTTAATCCCGAAATTTTGAGTCACATTCAGACTGATTTTAAAAATAAATGTATATCAATATAAAATCCAATAAATTGTCCACGCATAAAAATCAATGCAATTTAAAATCTCAAAATGAAAAAAAGATATTTGAAACTAATTGCCGGTTTGATGTGTTTTAAAAATGTACAACCCATTTCTTATTACTGATAGGCCATTTTCTCGGCCAGCCGAATGAAGCTCTCCTCATCTTGAAAGATATGCAGCCCAACAGGCCTGATAAAGTGACTTACTTGACAAATCACAAAAAAACTAGGCGAGCCATTTTCAAAAAGAAAAAAAACTACTGGGTTGGTCTGTGGTAAACATAAAAGAAAAGGCTGTCTAGACAGGCTAGAGTGTCCCGCAGAGCCCAGTTGACACCCTGCTTCCGTCTCAAAAACAAATTAGATAAATGCCACTCCAATTATGGCGATTCATAAAAATGCCACTGCAATTTCCAAAGTTTGAAAAATGCCACTGCAATTTTTGCAAACTTCGAAAAATGCCCATGCAGTTTGCAAACTTTGAAAAACGCCACTCCAGACTTCAAAAAAGGCCACTTGAAATGGCATGAAATGGCATTTTTCAAAGTTTGGAAATTCCAATGGCATTTCTCGGAGGCATTTATCAAATTAACCTAAAACAAAAATAATTTGGCGAGCTGTTGGGTCCCTGATGTCAGCCGCTCGTTGTGCAATTCTCTCGTTTATTGACTACGTTGACAATGGCATGGGATCCAGATGTCAGAAATCCACTAGGAGGAGCCTTTTTTTGGCTTGAAATAAGGAGGCACTTGCTTGCGTACTGCCATGACCTTGGCGGGTCCCTGCTGTCATCCTCTCCACGTACAATCCTCTCCTAATTGTGTACGCGTCAACTTGCTAGGCCCACAAGTCAGCCTCTAAACCCATGGAGGACAAATACAACCCATTTAAAAAAATAACAACCCATTCCGTACGTTCAAACGGAAAGTTCAACATTCAGAGCAAAGTAACAGGTCTGATCCACATATAGAGCACTGAACTTCCACGTTGACAACCATCATAGCCAAGTTAACTATCTACTCCCACTAGACAAGTACTAACTTACTCTTAGCTAACTAGACGATGCCGACCGCCATCTGTGGTACACGCTAAACGCCGGCACCGGCGTCCTGCGCCTCGCCTCGGACTTGCCAGAGGTGCGATAGGGCGCGTTGCTCGCGCGTGTTGGCCCTTTCTGTCAGGACCCCGACTCGATGTCACATCGATCTAGCCGGTAACACCTCATATCACTTTGCGGCCTCACGCACGGTATCCCCACGGGTGTCGCCTTACCTTTGCCCGGGACCGTTTGCGCCTTTTGGCTCACGTATATGATAGTGTCGCTAGCATCCATATGATAAGGAGCCCGGGCTGACATGACTAGTCGTAAACCCAAAGTGGCACAGACTTACAGGGACAGGCATCCATGACCCAGCTTCGAACGTGTCGGTCAACAGCAAGTGGGTCCGGGCTGTAGCACTAGGCTAGCAGGACTCTGGTAAACCGGGCTGTAGCGGGCTAACAGGACTCCGGTACTCAATGCGTGACATTTCCCCGAAGGGACAGACACAGGAACGAAGAAGGACACATGCTGGCCAGCCTAAGTGTTCCAGAGCAGTAGCAAGCTACCATGGCTCAGCGGTAACACTAGGAGACATTTCCCGGTAAGAGAGGCTACTAAAGATAAACAACTAGATAGTCAGATCCCACACATACCAAGCATTTCAATCATACACACAATATGCTCGATATGTGCAAATACAACGAAGCATCACAACATGACTCTACGACACAAGTACTTTATTTAAGGCTCAGGGAGCCATACATAACATACACTAAGGTACGGGTCTCACGACCCATCATACAAGTCATACAGTCATACAAACCAGCAGCGGAAGTAACTTGTCTGAGTACAGACAACTAGTAAAATAAAAGAGGCTTGGAAAGCCTAGCTATACTACGTGGTCCTTCACAAGCTCAGGGTCACCACCTGGGTCTTTAGCCTACTCGTTGATGTCAACGTCTACATAGAACCCATCAGAAGGGGTTGCAGCGTCTTCTGTAAAAATGTAGATTATAGCAACATGAGTACAAAGGTACTCAGCAAGACTTACATCAGATCCTACATACATGCATAGTATCAAGAAGGGTTGGTGGAGTTATTGCAGCAAGCCAGCTTTGACTCTTGGCTAGGCTATCCTA
>NC_057798.1:245591866-245608418 GCF_018294505.1 Triticum aestivum
TGATGGTCGGAGCCCGAAGAGGGGAACGGCGATGTGGCGGCGATGCAGGGCTTCTGGAGGCCCGTGGAGCGGTGGGGAGGAAGAGGGGGTTGTGGCGGAGCTTCTGAGCTAGTCGGGGGAGCGAGGGGTGGCCGGAGACGGCTGCTATGGCGAACGGCGGCGACGGTGGTGTTCGGCCGTTTGAGAGAGAGAGCGAGGGAGAGGAGGGAAGAGCCGAGGGAGAGTGAGAGAGAGCAGGGGGGAGGCGTGGCGTCGTCCGGGGCATCGAGCGAGGAGGGGAGGGCAGGCAAGCAGGGAGAGAGGTGGCGTGGCGCGGTGGCGCGCGCGCGCGCCAGCCACACTCCCCTCCCTCTCTCGAGGACGAAGACGACAGAGGAGGGAGGTGGGCTGGGCCGGCTGCTGGCTGGGCCGGCCAGCTGGCTGGGCTGCACAGGGAGGAGCCCAGGTAAGCTTCTCCCTTTTATTTTTTTCTGTTTTCTAAATTCTGACATTTGTTTTGATTTAAATAATATATTAAATCATTTATTTAACTTATGCCAATTTTTGCAGGGGCTAGATATATTATTTCAGAGCTCCTTTATAAATGGCATAATATTTGGACATATATTAGTATATATAATTAATATATTTCCAAAGCAAATATTTATGCATTAATTCCAAATGCCCAAAATAAATACCTATGAGCTCTTAAAAATATTGGTTTGATTATTATCTCTGTCCAATATTTTCAGAGAGCAACATGAGCATTTTCTTGGACCCTTTTGGAGAAATTTTTATTTGGGTCATTTTCAAAATGATTCTGAGGGTTTCACAAATCCCCATTTCAAATTAAATGGAATTTTAAACATGATGCACACACTCTGATGCATGACTAGCTAGGGTGTGACAACTCACCCCCACTCAAAAGAATCTCGTCCCGAGATTTGGGTTCCTCCGGGAAGAAGGCGGGGTACTCGAGTCGAAGACGATCCTCCCTTTCCCAAGTTGCTTCATCCTCAGAATGGTGCGACCATTGTACTTTGAGGAACTTGATGTTCTGACGTCGGGTGATACGTTCGGCCTGATCGAGGATACGAACGGGGTACTCTCGATATGTAAGATTATCTTGGAGATCAAGCGTTTCGTGGTCCACTTCACGGATAGGATCCGAGAAGCAACGCCTGAGTTGAGAAACGTGGAAGACATCGTGGACTCTGGAGAGATGCGGAGGTAATTCCAGTTGGTAGGCAACTTCTCCTCGTTTGGCGAGAATGCGAAAAGGTCCAATGTAACGAGGAGCCAATTTGCCTTTGATACCGAAACGATGGGTTCCCTTCAGAGGGGTGACCCGAAGATAAGCCTTCTCGTCAACCTCGAAAGTCATAGCCTTATGTTTGCGGTCATATTGACTCTTTTGACGAGATTGAGCTGTTTTCAACTTTTGACGAACGATACGAACTTGTTCTTCTGCTTCCTGAATCATATCCGGGCCAAAGAATTGTCTTTCCCCGGTCTCTGACTAGTTAAGGGGTGTTCGACACCGTCGTCCATAGAGAACTTCAAAAGGGGCTTTACCCAAGCTAGATTGATAGTTGTTGTTGTAAGCGAATTTGGCAAATGGAAGGCACTTCTCCCAGTCCATTCCGAATGAGATAACAGAGGCTCGAAGCATGTCTTCTAGAATTTGGTTGACGCGTTCCACTTGACCACTCGACTGAGGGTGGAAAGCGGTGCTAAAGGAGAGACGAGTTCCCATAGCATTTTGGAAACTTTCCCAAAATCGAGAGGTGAAAAGACTTCCTCGATCCGAGTTAATTTCCAAAGGAACACCATGGAGGGACACTATTCGGGAGATGTATAAGTCTGCCAGCTGACTAGCAGTTATACTCTCACGAACAGGTAAGAAATGGGCTACTTTGGAAAGACGATCGACCACGACGAAAATAGCATTATTCCCTCTCTTGGTCCTGGGAAAACCGGTAATGAAATCCATACCAATTTTATCCCATTTCCATTCAGGAATAGCTAAGGGTTGAAGGGTGCCAGCAGGCCGTTGATGCTCTGCTTTTACACGACGACAAACGTCGCAATTAGCAATATACTGAGCAATTTCTCTTTTCATCCTAGTCCACCAGAACCTCTGGCGTAGGTCCTGATACATCTTAGTACTACCGGGATGAATAGTGAGAGGAGATTCATGAGCTTCCTTAAGGATCAAACGCCTCAGGTTCCGCACTTTGGGAACCACTAGTCGATTCCCGAAGTATACGACCCCTTGATCATTAATGGAGAAGCAATTCGCAATTCCTTTCTGAATGTTTCTCTTGATGCGGGAGATTCCCGGATCTACCTTCTGTGCTTTGATAATCTGATCCGTAAGGGTAGGTTTTGCCACCAAGGTGGAAAGAAAACCTTGAGGAACAATGTGAAGGTTAAGCTTCCGAAATTCCTCATGGAGAAGCGGTTGACTTTGTTGTAACATCAGGTTGTTACAATAAGATTTACGACTTAGCGCATCAGCCATGACGTTGGCTTTCCCTGGGGTGTAGGTTATCCCTAAATCGAAGTCTGTGATCAACTCAACCCAACGTCTTTGCCTGAGATTCAGATCCGGTTGGGTGAAAATGTACTTCAGACTTTGGTGATCAGTGAATATTTCGCAACGATTACCGAGGAGGTAATGTCGCCAGGTTTTAAGTGCATAGACTACAGCTGCAAGCTCTAGATCATGAGTAGGATAATTCTCCTCATGTGGGTGCAATTGCCGTGAAGCGTAGGCAATTACATGTCGATCTTGCATAAGGATGCAACCTAGTCCTTGTCGCGAGGCGTCGCAGTAGATAACAAAGTCCTTGGAGAAGTCTGGCGGTACCAGTACGGGAGCAGAGGTCAGGCGTCTTTTCAGTTCCTGAAAGTTGTGCTCACACTGTGGAGTCCATTCAAACTTCTTATCTTTCTTGAGGAGTTCGGTTAGAGGTTTGGCAACCTTGGAGAAGTTCTCGACAAAGCGACGACAATAGCTCGCTAAGCCTAGAAAACTCCGAACTTGCTTGACCGATTCAGGTGGAGTCCAATTAAGGACGGCTTGAACTCGCTCGGGGTTAACAGCAATACCTTTACCAGATATTACATGACCCAGATAGGTCACTTCTGGCAACCAGAATTCACATTTAGAAAATTTGGCATAAAGGCGATGCTCTCGAAGTTTCTTCAACACTAGCCTTAAATGTTCGGCATGTTCTTCCTCGTTCTTGGAGTAGATGAGTATATCATCGAGATAAACTACGACGAATTTATCCAAATACTCCATGAAGATTGAGTTCATTAACCGAGAAAAGGTGGCTGGAGCGTTGGTTAAACCGAAGGACATGACGGTGTACTCGTATTGGCCATAACGAGTAACAAAGGCCGTTTTAGGAATGTCCCCGTTTCTGATTTTGATTTGATGGTAGCCCAACCTCAAATCCATCTTGGAGAAGACTGAGGATCCAGCGAGCTGATCATACAGGTCGTTGATCCTGGGAAGTGGATATTTGTTCTTGATTGTGACCAAATTGACAGGTCGGTAATCTACAACCATTCGGTCCGTACCATCCTTCTTCTTGACAAAGAGGACGGGGCAAGCCCACGGAGATGAGCTAGGTCGGATGAAACCCTTTTTCAAGGACTCATCGAGTTGTTTCTTAAGCTCGGCTAGTTCTAGGGGTGCCATCTTATAGGGTCTTCTAGCAATCGGAACGGTTCCTGGAATGAGATCTATTACGAACTCAACATCCCTGTCAGGTGGAACACCTGGCAATTCCTCTGGGAAGACATCCGGGAAGTCACAGACTACCGGCACGTCCTCAAGGTCTGGCAAAGGGCTGGCGTTAAGAGAATATAATTGTCGCTTGGCTATTCGGGTCAAGACATTGACTATCTTCCCCGAAGGATGGGTGAGTTGAACAGTCCTAGAGAAGCAATCAATTTTGGCTTGATGAGCTGACATCCAGTCCATACCCAAAATGATATTAATATCTGAAGATTTAAGGGCTATCAAAGATGCGAGAAAAACAAGTCTGTCGACTTGGATTTCATTTCCATGGCTTACTCTAGAAGTTTGCCATTTGGATCCCGGAGTTTGAATTACCATAGAGGTTGGCATATCACCGAATGCAATGTTATGCAAGCGAGCATAGTTTTCAGATATAAAAGAATGAGAGGCTCCTGTATCGAAAAGAACAGATGCCGGGTGGCAATTAACAAGAAGCGTACCGAGAACGACGTTGGGATCCTCTTGAGCTTCTTCGGCAGAGATACAGTTAACATGGCCACGTGAAGCGGTGACCGGTTTGGCGTGGAATATTTTCCCTGTCGGCTTGCCACGGCCAACAGCTTTAGCAGACTGGTTGGGGTTGGTCTGGGGACACTCACGCATATAGTGACCAGATTCCCCACACTTGAAACAAGTCACGGAACTGGTACGTGGAGGAGCATTGTTGGTTGGACCCCCATAGGGCTTGGCCGGTGCAGACTATTGAACAGGGCGAGGCGCCTGGAAAGATGGCCTCGGTGTGAACCTGGGTGGCAGGGCGGTGTTGGGTACCCACACGCGGCGCTTCTGAGGACCAGCACCGGATGAGGAACCCATATCACGGCCATGCTTGCGTGTTGCGTCATAGTCAGTCTGACCAGTTTCAGCACTGATGGCTTTGTTGACAAGTTTCTGAAAAGATGTGCACTCATGCAGACGGAGGTCGCGGCGAAGCTCAGGACTAAGGCCCTTACGGAACCTTGCTTGCTTCTTGGCGTCAGTAGACACTTCCTCAGTTGCATATCGGGCGAGATTACCAAACTCCCTGCTATAGGCATGCACAGAAAGTCGGCCTTGGGTGAAACTGCAAAATTCTTCACGTTTACGGTCCATGAGACCCTCCGGAATGTGATGTTCACGGAAAGCCTCGCTGAATTCAGCCCAGGTAGTGACATGGCCCGCTGGGCGCATAGCTCCATAATTCTCCCACCATAGACTGGCGGGGCCTTCAAGATGATATGCAGCAAAGGTGACCTTGTCAGCCTCCGCTACCAGTGCGGAACGCAGTTTGTGAGCGATACTGCGAAGCCAGTCATCAGCGTCGAGAGGATCGACGGAGTGGTGGAACGTGGGTGGATGTAATTTGATAAAATCACTGAGTGACACCACGTTAGTCCTCTGATGGTGTGCCGTGTTCTGTTCAATACGCTCCAACAAACGGTTGGTCTCCCGCTTGTTTCTCTCAGCTTCCATCATAACCTCGGCTAGTGAAGGAGGATGAGGCAGATTTTCATTCCTGCCTTCACTGCCTTCGGCCTGCTCTTGAGAAGCAGGGTTAGCGCGCGTGTTGACCATCCTAGGTAAACAAGACAATGATTTAGTCAGAATGATAAAATTCTGACATAGGATACAGAATGTAAGGAATAACTCGAAATGTAAGATGATCATCCGTATGACATGGTAGATACAGAAACTGCTTCTTTTATTCCATCGTCATACACACCATACAGGGTTTAGTACAAGACCAAACAAAGTACTATTACGGTGAAAGAGGATTACATCTCATCGGAGGCATTCCAAGCTCCTATACATTATTTTTCTACACCTCCGGAAAGAGTACAAACTAGGTCATATCCCACGAGTCACGCGGGACGATAGACGACACAGCTAGTGCGAACTAGTGATACTATCGTTAACTCAGACCGATCCATAGTAGTCCTCGTAGAAGTCGCATCCATAGCCTGGAAGCTCAACATGATCATCCGGAAACAGACGATCTCGCGGAGCTTGTGGACCATAGGGGCTAGGATGAGGTCTTGGACCAACAGATGGTGGCCTGCGGGGACCGCGAGGTGGGGTGATGCCTCCTACATCACGCCAAACCATCACGTCTGGCAGAGCAGATCTCACAGGATAGAGATCGCGCATATCTGAATATCCAGCTTGCACCGCCGGTGCGAACCGAGTCAAAGTGGCCCAGTGGTCAGCACGGGTATTGAAGAGCTCTAACCTTAAGGCCCGATTTTCACGGTCCTTATCCTCGAGCATCTCAGCAGTGGTGCGAGTCCGTGAATCCTCCTGAGTGGGGTCAGCATAGATAGCTTGGAGATACCCTTGTGCTCCCGGAAGTGATCCTGGCATATACCGGAAATCAGAGTCCCGAAATAAACCAGATCTGACTCGCATAATGGTCATCATAGAGTAGGCGGCGTCCTGCACAACCATCTCAATAGTAACCCCGAGTCCATAGGAGCAGTGAAGAGGCTCGGTGGATCCAGGATAAGATGGAAATATCCTGACAGTGCAGAGATACTGGCTTTGATTAAAGTCTCGGAATTGCTCTTCGACCGTGTACTCAGGATACCAGCGGTATCCAGCCTTAGTCATTACCCTGACCAACTTGGCAGTATGGCCGGGTACATCTAGGCATCGAGTCAGGCGAACCACTTGATTGAGGTCGCGAGTGGCCATCTGAAAGCAAAATCATAATGCAAAGGCATTAGAATTTCTAGCAAAATTTCGGCAGCATAACAGCTGTAAATGCTCAAAAAGGATTTTGAGACATTTGACAAAGGATTTCGTACACACCCAACATCATCATATCAAAGTTCTGAAACCATTCTAACAACATAATGTGGTAGTAGAACTGAACTAGGCTTGTATCCATCAAACTTATAAGGTACTACTGATTAGTAACACGTGATCCTGATAGAGAGAACAGATCCTAATTCCTTAACCCCCGGTAGAAGAATGGACTGACTCAGATCAGAATGTCATAAGATAGAGAAGTAAAAAGAGCCTTACGTTCCAACCCACAAACAATTCCCCTACATATAACTAAAGAATTTCTAGACTCAACATCGACCAGTTTAGCTTGAAGAACCTACAGGCAGTCAAGCTCTGATACCAACGCTGTCAGGACCCCGACTCGATGTCACATCGATCTAGCCGGTAACACCTCATATCACTTTGCGGCCTCACGCACGGTATCCCCACGGGTGTCGCCTTACCTTTGCCCGGGACCGTTTGCGCCTTTTGGCTCACGTATATGATAGTGTCGCTAGCATCCATATGATAAGGAGCCCGGGCTGACATGACTAGTCGTAAACCCAAAGTGGCACAGACTTACAGGGACAGGCATCCATGACCCAGCTTCGAACGTGTCGGTCAACAGCAAGTGGGTCCGGGCTGTAGCACTGGGCTAGCAGGACTCCGGTAAACCGGGCTGTAGCGGGCTAACAGGACTCCGGTACTCAATGCGTGACATTTCCCCGAAGGGACAGACACAGGAACGAAGAAGGACACATGCCGGCCAGCCTAAGTGTTCTAGAGCAGTAGCAAGCTACCATGGCTCAGCGGTAACACTAGGAGACATTTCCCGGTAAGAGAGGCTACTAAAGATAAACAACTAGATAGTCAGATCCCACACATACCAAGCATTTCAATCATACACACAATATGCTCGATATGTGCAAATACAACGAAGCATCACAACATGACTCTACGACACAAGTACTTTATTTAAGGCTCAGGGAGCCATACATAACATACACTAAGGTACGGGTCTCACGACCCATCATACAAGTCATACAGTCATACAAACCAGCAGCGGAAGTAACTTGTCTGAGTACAGACAACTAGTAAAATAAAAGAGGCTTGGAAAGCCTAGCTATACTACGTGGTCCTTCACAAGCTCAGGGTCACCACCTGGGTCTTTAGCCTACTCGTTGATGTCAACGTCTACATAGAACCCATCAGAAGGGGTTGCAGCGTCTTCTGTAAAAATGTAGATTATAGCAACATGAGTACAAAGGTACTCAGCAAGACTTACATCAGATCCTACATACATGCATAGTATCAAGAAGGGTTGGTGGAGTTATTGCAGCAAGCCAGCTTTGACTCTTGGCTAGGCTATCCTATGATACTCCAACTTGAAATTGTTTTGCGCACACGAGTCCACTACTCACCACTTCAATACACTACCGAGGATTCACCTCCGTCTTCCTACGGAAGAGCCATCCTCGGCACTCACACTTATCTTGAGGCTTTTAATAGTATCCATTTACTTGTCTATGAACTGTATAGGCAACCAAGTAGTCCTTTACCGCGGACGCGGCTATTCGAATAGATCATGTTAACCCTGCAGGGGTGTACTTCTTCATACATGTTTCCACCACTTAGCGTCTGCACACGACATGTGCTCGGCAGACTTCAAGCGAAAGCCGACGTGGGTGTAGACCACGACCTACCTAAACACTTAAGCCTCTAGTCCAGGTTTATCGCCTATTCGGGTTCCATCCGCAGGGAGTCCGGCCGAGGTTTCCCATACGGCCCCGAACGATGTGAACAGGGTTCCCGAGATACCTAACGGGTATTCGGTACACCGTGCCACGTACCTACCGCATCACAGCCCACCCCTACGGTCAGCGCTGTCCACGGCCTCCAGTAGGCTACAAACACCAGAAACTACTTGCAACTCCTGGACGGAGAACTAGGGTGAATAAGAAGCCGAGAGGGTCCATTGGTTTCGGGCCCAATGCATGGTAGTAGCTGATTCTTAAATCATACATACAGATCTCAGTGCTTAAGGTCGGCTTCAATGAAACAACCCACCATGTACTCCTACATGGCCTCTCATCGATACCTTTACCAAATCGTGTTCACCACACCACTCTCATTACCGACATATTCATTTCACTCTAGCCCATCACCCAGATGAACCAGACCTGACACAACTCTAAGCATAGCAGGCATAGCAAGGTAGGAACAACACATACATATGGCTCAATCAACTCCTACACATGCTAGTGGGTTTCATCTAGTTACTGTGGCAATGACAGGTCATGCA
Source organism: Triticum aestivum (assembly GCF_018294505.1). Taxonomy (NCBI): domain Eukaryota; kingdom Viridiplantae; phylum Streptophyta; class Magnoliopsida; order Poales; family Poaceae; genus Triticum; species Triticum aestivum. Next base: position 245,600,707 of record NC_057798.1, read on the forward strand.
GAGGAAATGGGTTCAACTACCGTAGCACACAGCAGTTTGAATCGCGTTGTCTTAATGCAGTAAAAGAGAGCAGGAGCGAGAACATGGGATTGTATCGATATGATCAAATGGTTGGTTGCTTGCCTGATGGTTCGATGCACTGATACGGTTCTTCGTTAGGGTAATCACGGTACTCCTCGGAGGCAGAACCTGTCGCAAAGGACACCGATACACAACCATCACCAAACAATGTGCAACAATATGATGCATGCATGAAAACATAGCAATATGAGTGTGTTGGGCTAATGCAACTAAAACCAGAAGGGTTTGAACAAATTTGAATCATAGATTCAAATTTCAAACTCAAACATGGCCTCTTAAAGTGCTTTTCCTTGTTCTGCTTGAAACATCAATTTAACTTGTTTGATCATGCATGAAAATAGTACAGATGGATAGATTGGATTTTTCTGATCATTTTTCATATATAATTTGTCCAATTTGGAGTTACAGAATAAAAGTTATGAATTTTTGAAGTTTAAATAATATTCTGGAATTTCCTGATTTAAATTAAATCCAGAAATTATAATTATTGCGCCAGCATGACGTCAGCATGACGTCAGTAGTCAACTGCGGCTGGCTGGGGTCAAACCTGACGTGTGGGGGCCACACGTCAGTGACAGGGGGGGTTTAACAGGTTTAAATTAATCTTAATTAGGGATTAGTGGCGCTGGGGCCCACTGGTCAGTGTCAGGGGGTTAGCTAACAGTGGTTAGCGCTAATCCTAATTAGCTACAGGGCTGGGCCCACCTGTCAGGGACTCAGGGGGGGTCCTGCCGTGGTCAAAGTGGGTCAACCCCACCGGCGACGTGACGCCGGCGAGGCCCGAGACGGCGGCGCGATGCGGGATCGCGCTACAGGGCACGGGCGAGGCCGTTCTTGGGCTCGTTGGAGAGCTCTTGCTCCCGCGCGTCGAACGGTGGTGGTGGCCGAGCCTGAGGTGGCCGGTACCGTCGACGGCGAGCTCGTGAGCGGCGGCCGGAGTTCGGGTGCGGTCGGAGTCGGCGTTGCAGGGTGTTTGGGGAGGCGTGGGTGCGTGCTGCGTGCTCCTAGTGAGGCGTGGAGCACGATAGTGTGCTCGGTTGGGCGCTACGGTGACCGTGGCCACGACGGCGACATCGCCGGCGGCGTGGATCTCTCGGCCAAGGTGGGGCTAAGGCCTAGAGGTCGAAAGAGACCAGGGGAGAAGGGGGAAACGACTCGGGGGCTCACCGCGGTTGCAGTGGGCGTCGAAGCGGGCTCGGAGACGCGCTGGAGACGGCGAATTCGACGGCGATGATGGTCGGAGCCCGAAGAGGGGAACGGGGACGTGGCGGCGATGCAGGGCTTCCGGAGGCCCGTGGAGCGGTGGGGAGGAAGAGGGGGTTGTGGCGGAGCTTCTGAGCTAGTCGGGGGAGCGAGGGGTGGCCGGAGACGGCTGCTATGGCGAACGGCGGCGACGATGGTGTTCGGCCGTGTGAGAGAGAGCGAGGGAGAGGAGGGAAGAGCCGAGGGAGAGTGAGAGAGAGCAGGGGGGGAGGCGTGGCGTCGTCCGGGGCATCGAGCGAGGAGGGGAGGGCAGGCAAGCAGGGAGAGAGGTGGCGTGGCGCGGTGGCGCGCGCGCGCGCCGGCCACACTCCCCTCCCTCTGTCGAGGACGAAGACGACAGAGGAGGGAGGTGGGCTGGGCCGGCTGCTGGCTGGGCCGGCCAGCTGGCTGGGCTGCACAGGGAGGAGCCCAGGTAAGCTTCTCCCTTTTATTTTTTTCTGTTTTCTAAATTCTGACATTTGTTTTGATTTAAATAATATATTAAATCATTTATTTAACTTATGCCAATTTTTGCAGGGGCTAGATATATTATTTCAGAGCTCCTTTATAAATGGCATAATATTTGGACATATATTAATATATATAATTAATATATTTCCAAAGCAAATATTTATGCATTAATTCCAAATGCCCAAAATAAATACCTATGAGCTCTTAAAAATATTGGTTTGATTATTATCTCTGTCCAATATTTTCAGAGAGCAACATGAGCATTTTCTTGGACCCTTTTGGAGAAATTTTTATTTGGGTCATTTTCAAAATGATTCTGAGGGTTTCACAAATCCCCATTTCAAATTAAATGGAATTTTAAACATGATGCACACACTCTGATGCATGACTAGCTAGGGTGTGACACTTTCCATGCCGGCATGGTCCACCAAAGCTTCGACTTCCAAGCGGGAAAACCACTTGACGAGCTGGTAGTAAAAATCGGCGTTGCGAACGCGTGCGTGCCCGACAGCCTCCAGGGCTATTTGCCGGGCGCCGGCCTCCACGTAGTCGGCCCAGTTGCGGGCACTCTGCTCGCAACTCAGAGCGTCGGTGCGCTGCTGCTCCATGTCCCGCTGGCGGCGCAAATCGTCGATACGCTGCTCCTCCGCCAGGCGGTCGCGCTCCAACAACTCCTACTCCTCCGCCATGCGGTCGCGCTCCAACAACTCCTCGATCTTCGCATTGCCATCTAAAGACAGATAGAATGCCTCCTCCCTCCGTCTGCCTTCCAGTGAAAAACCAAACACTAGTTCCAGCGGTGACTGCCTCCGGCGTCGCCTACCGCGGACGGGCGGGGGCATGGCGGACGTGGCGAGCGACGTCGGGCCAGTGGGGGCTTATGAGGATATGGCGAGTTGGGTCACGGTGGCACTGGAGAAGGCCGGGAAACAGTACTTATAGGGGGAAGGTAGCGCGACAGTCATCGGAATTCAATGCATAATGGCTTAGCGCGCCAGCTTGCCATGGAAAACTAGGGAAACTGAAATTATGACGGTGTCGTCCTGTCCCATCTGGGTCGCACGCCGGCATGACGGTCAAACGAGTGCACTCGAATCATCTCCCTCCTTGTCAATAATGATTTCACGGATTTAAAAAGCCCGCAACAATTAAAGCGTATCTTTTTTCGCATCAGTTAGCTGCCTTAATTATGGCCGGCTGCATGCAGGCACTCAGAATCGCTCGCAGGCAGTACGAGAAGCAGCATGCAATGAGTCGCAGCCGAGGGCACGCATGCAGCCACTTAAATCGCTGGAATTAATTAGGCTTAAACTTCTGCATGCCGTTAATTATTGCCATGCCTTGGTCTTGCTGCTTTGCTCACGGGACTAATCAACCCGGACGGAGGGAGTACCTTGGTTGGTGAGAGGTTTGAATTAAGCCCTGCAAACCGGAAATGAGGTACTAGTACGTGCGTGATCCGCTATTTATTTGTGTAGGATCGAGTAGGTCGTTTCTTGAATTGAGCCCTGCAAACCGGAAAGGAGGTAGTACGTGCGTGATCCGCTATTTATCCGTGTAGGATCGATCGTGCAGCTTGTCAGTTTCTTCAGAGGTAGACATTTTTATCTGTGTAGGATCGATAGTGTAGCTTGTCAGTTTCTTCAGAGGTAGGCATTTTTATTCAAAAAACTGCCACTTCGCATCTTGCATCACAAATAAAACTGCCAGGAGCGCATTTGTAGGCTAGCTAGTGATCGATCAGTAACTTGTAAACACTGAGCAAACAGAAATAAGTAACTGTTAATGCATCTCAATGATTCACAGATCATATACAAATATGTAGCTCCAAAAGCAAAGATCAGCCACTTTGGATCTTGCGCCGCAACTAAAACTAACTAGTACGATTCCCATACATAAGATCAACATGTTAATGCATCTCAATAATTCACAGATCATATACAAATATGTAGCTCCAAAAGCAAAGATCTAGAAAAAACATCTGTTCTTCCTACTAACATGGATGCTTCTCTTGGCCAACATTCAGTACAGAGTGAAAGACAAATTTGTTTATGAAGTCTACAATTCCTCTTGCAAATGTAAGTGGTTTCACCAACAGCTGGAACCATGAGAATGAACCACACATGATTGAGGAACATCCGCTGCAATATGATTTGGTCTTCTCTCGATCACACCACGAGACTATTTTCGGAATACAAACTTTAACTTAGGGAAAATGATGCCCATTGTATAATCAGACCAAAGCAATGAAGCACCTAGTGTTGGCCAGTAAATAGTACAGTACTACTTTTCTGCAGTCCATGAAGTGACTATCCAATCTTTGTGTCTATTTTCAAATGGCACTGCATGCAGTGACTATACTATTCTCTTGTGCAGTTCAACCAAAATTGCGGACACTTTGTTTGTTTGCCAAATAGCAACGGGCAGACATCTCTGTCTGCACAAATATCAAGCAGCTAGTAAACATATACCACACCATGTTCGCAGTGATGGAAGAGGTGAAATCGATACAACCGAAATTGAGCATCCAATCATTGAATCTTGTCCTGCACCTCCAATGTAGGTCCACCCTGCCAATAAATTCACATGCAAACCACTAGTATTACTATCTAATGACAGTACAAAAAGAGTAGCAAGATAGTAGCAAATCATGTACCTTCGTAATGAACAGCTCATAGTGCCACCAATTGGATATAAAGGTTTGGAAAAAAACATGCTCCTAATGTTGAACCAGTTGGACTTTTTGTGCAGCTCCACTAAAATCGAGCATCCCTGTTTGCATAGATATTGAAAGTGTGATTACTATAAAAGTGGCACTAGTTGAAGCATAGACTCACAAATATAAGCATTCCAATTTCTTAATGGGAAAAGGTAGCAAGACTGTTTCTAACCACCTATTTGAAGGAATAAATAAAGCAACGGCGGCTCATGTCAGGAAGGCATACATAGTTTTTTTCTAAAAAACTGAGCCATTCATGACCTTTCCTCTTCTTTTAAGCAAATTTTGTGCAGTTCTACTAAAATAAAATGCCATCACCGCCTTGACAATTTAGTGACACTGTACAAAAGGAAATGACTTAACATTACATCATGATGTCGGGTATGTAGTAGACAGGCATTAGAGACAAACATACAGACCTCCTCCAATAACATAATGAACATTAATTTTAACAAAGGTGTGACTAGCTTTACCGGGATAATTTCAGTGAACTCTACACCCTCTGTTCATTAATATAAGACGTTTTGGCGGTTCAATTTACAGTACCAAAACGTCTAGTATTTAGAAAAACAGGTAGTAGTTTTCTTGAGCACATATCTGGGAAAGCTTGCCACACTTTATTTATGTCCATACGCTAATGCAACACCATTCGAATACTACAAATATACACTAATCCAGTGGCTAGTGCAATAGTAGAGTAGTTAGTTTATTACAGGGTATAGTATGGTTTTACTGAACAGATTTCAATAAACTCTAGCACTGGAAGGTTTCTATAAGAATTAACAATACAAAATGTAAAGGTAACAAGTTTCAGCATTGGTATACTAGTTGTGCATGAGCATTAAACCAAATACAGAAGTCTGAAGGTAACTAGCATTATTAACTAATGACAGTATAAAAAAATTGCAAACCATGTACCGGCCATCAAGGCATGAGGGTCAGGTCACGAACCAAACTGACCAATAAAGTTTGAGAGAGATTGAGGAGCCCTGATAAGGCTGAGTGGTGCGTCAGATAGCTGAGAGGGGTAAAGAGATATTCCATCCGCTTGATAATGCAGTGCATGTAAATTTTTTAGAAGTCAAACTTTGGAAACTTTGATCAGGTTTACGCAAATGTTATTTATATCTACAATACCAAAGATACATCATACAAAACTACATCTCATGGTGAATCTAATGGTATATGTTTGTCGTACTAGATGTAATTCTTTTTCTCCACGTACATGGTCAAACTTTGTGATGTTTGACTTTTCAATAAATCTATGTGCTATGGACGGAGCAGAGTGCCTCAATCGAGACAGATCAAGTGCGTATGAAGGAGAATGAGTAAGTGTGCAAAAAGAGTATGTGTGTGAAAGAGAAAGTGACAACAAACGATAAATTAGAGAGAGTGTGTGTTTTCTCGTTTCTTATGCGAACATATCACGCATGCATCTTTGAGATGGAAAAGCGAGGCGATGAGATACACGAAGATAGCTAGTGTGTGATTGTTTGCAACGGAGAGAGACACCCCTGTAGCACATGTCCAATAGAGGTCTGGCCAACAAGGAAAAAAGGTTGAGAGGGACACATGGATGGCATGGACGCATGGGGAGGGAGAGAGGGTGTGTTTGTGATAGAGAGATCCCCCCAAAGATTGTGAGGGGACTATATGGGTGGGAGATCGAGGGAGTGCGTGCGCGATAGAAAGATGCCCCGAGAGAAATCAAGATAGACCATGCACATGTTTGTGATGGAGACTAAGATTAGCTAGTCATATACATATAGGGGGGACTGCGTGTGCCTACAATTGAGTGAGAGACCATCATACTTGGCTAGCTGGGCATGGGATTGTGTGTGTGTGCGTGTGAGATGGAGAGAGAACGAGGGAGAGAGATAGAGTTTTAGATGGGCCTATCGAGTGCGAGTGAGATATGCATGTGTATGTGTGACCCAGGTGGATGGAGAGTTTGAGAGAGGGGGGGAGCTCCGAGACGACATAGTGGTGTGTGAGAGAGTTACGGGCAAAGAGCCAACGAATTTGTGTGCGTACGGTGAGTGCACCCAAGATATCTAGCTTGGACTAGCTAGAGTATCATACATAGTGTGCGAGAGAGACCTATAGATGGTGTATATATGAATGCGAACTAGAAAGACCCCCCCCACACACACACACAGAGAGAGAGGGAGAGGGAACAACAAGGTTTTTGTGTCGGATGTGTGCGACAGAATTGAAGATTGTCGGCGAGAGAGTGAGAGAGAGAGAGAGAACAAGAGTCTGGGAGAGGGGGAGGTCGCGTTTTATGCATCAAAGACTGATATAAACCATGTTTCGATATAAACTTGCATTGAAATATTTAAATTGGAGAACATGTTGTCTGCAATCCACACATGAACGGATATATGTGTATATCAAACAAGTTCATTAATTTGACTGTCAACATGTTCATGGAGTACTATAATACTGTACAATATGCTACTCGATTGAGGTGTTCAATTTTGGATTTAGTTCACTATTTTGACCTACTGAACGAGCTAGGTCATTGAATCGAGATATTTGATTTTGGGTTTGATTCGCGTTTTTGAGTGGGTCAACTATTTGTCATATAGTAAATCGCTAGCAACGAGCATGTAAAAACACATTACTCCCGAGCATCATCTCTCCATCTAAAAAAGAAGTGGCAAACTAATATTTCCAAATTTGATTCGAATCGGCTTGGTAAGGTAGACGTGGATGCTCGTTCTCCCAAAATTTGAACGAATCGTTAAACATCCTCTCTGCTCGGTGGAATTCGCCCGAGCAAATAAATGGGAGACGCGAAATTACCGTCCTATGTGGGACACGCATCAATTGGCCCATTGTACATCGAGGGTAGGTTCGTAACTTCATCCAAGCGCGCCTTCTCCTCGGCCGAAATGACATGTGCCGAATAATTCATAAACCATGGTCGGGAAAACACGCTCTCCTCGCCCGAAATAGCTCGCGCCCACTATTTCAAAAAACGCTCTCCTCGCCCGAAATCGCTCGCACCCACTATAGTTCAAAACACGCCCTCCTCGCCCGAAGTCGCTCTCACCCACTATTTGGGGAGAAGCAAAGTTACTCTACTATCCCCGACCCTCAGTACACAGACCCAAGCCGAGAAGCCTATAGGCAAGGGTAGAACTGTAACTCTCCCTCACATTTCAGACAAATGCGTCCGTAAGACATGGTTCCA
>NC_057798.1:245608697-245624728 GCF_018294505.1 Triticum aestivum
CATACCTCGCGGGTGCCAAATCACCTTCTCCCCAGGAAGCTCCCTTCTCCCGAGCTGCGAAACCTCAGCCCCACCTCCATGGCGCCCCCACCGCACCAATTTCACAGCCGCCCTCCTCCCTAATGCCGGAGACACTGTCCAATTGCCGTCGTGCACTGGGACGTGTGCCTCTTACTTTGTGCTACTGGTGCTGCCTCGACGACGGCCGCGTGAACCATACCGGAGCCGATTCACCCCCGCCGTTGTTCACGGCGCCGGAGCGGCTCCAACTTCGGATCCGTCCAGAGTCCTGGCGCTGCTTCCACGTAGTCGTCGACCGTCGCGACATAGCTCTTTCCCTGCCGCCGGTCGCCACCGCAACCGCGCCGGCCTCACCAACTCGGTAGCTGGACCTGCCTACTTCACCATGCCGCCAGATAGGTCGCACCCTCATCTGAAATCACTTTATTTAGGCGTTAGTTGTCTGAATTTTTATTCTGGGCCAATCGATTCCCAATGGGAAGCAGCACCCCTCAAGGCGGCGGAGCTCCTAGGCTGCCGGTTGGCTGGTGTCTAACGTAAGGGTGCGGGGCCGCAAGTTCGCCGCGGAAGCAGCGCTTAGATGGCTATCTTTTAGAGTTGCGTGGGTTGAAGGTACTGCCATCGCCGGATCTGGATGACGGGGAGTCTTTGTGGATTGGCTCGGGGGCGTGCAACCACGGCAGTGCGGTGGGGCGGGGAGCGGGGTTTTGGCCGGGGCCACGGACGGCGGAGGCAGGCTGCTCTGCCGTTGGTCGCTGGCTCTTCGGGGAAGATTCCGAACAGTGTCAGCCGGGAGGCACAAGACGGCCATCAAGCCATCCGGCGTAGATCAGACAGTACCAAAATAAAATAAAATCGTGTGACCCCAATTTAGTCTTCAGTCAACAGACGTGTGACCACTCTTGTACCTTGCTGTTGATCTCTTAGTGTATTTCTTCGGATCAAAGAGATATGTCATTCTTAACATTATGCGTTATCTGCATCTTCAGACACACCGTCTTCCGACTCACCGCAGTTGCTCCAACAAGGGAAGCATACACCAGAAGGGAGCTACAGTCCCCACTCAACAGTTCCCTGCATCGAATGCGCGTGCCCGACATGGACAACCACAACAACTACAGGGCCATTGACAAGTCAGCACATGATGCTCACTCCTATGGATGGCAGCCAGATAGGTTGTACCCTCATCTTACTTGTGTGCAACATTTATGGCTTTGTTATTCATCTAAGCACGGAAAATAGATCATCACATTTCACTGTATATTCATGCTGATCTCTTACGGGTCTTGTTCAGGAGTTCACGCAGTTCCATAGTTCAGCTAAGATACTTGTTCTTTAGGTAACGATGTTCCATAGTTATCATCCATCAGCCAATGCTATCCCACAGGCTGGTGATTATAGTACTATACCACTTCTAGTATTACCTATGTTGTTCTTCAATACTTTTGTGTGCCATCTAGTTAATCTCGAGTACAAACGATACATATTCTGTAGCTTTCATCTGTGTTCTCCCTTTAGTTTATGAGACCTGTTGCTGCTAGTTAACCCCAATCCTACTATTTATGTCGTCTCCTACAGGCACTCATTTACATAAATCTAACTACTAGTTGTCTTCCATGCATGTCAGATATAATTGCACACACTGATATATCCACAAGAACCTCACGGAGCAATGTAAAGGCCAATAAACTTGATGTCAATGATACCCAATATGATGGAACATGTAAAGGCAGTTCTTCAGAAGACTTGCAGAAAGATGATGAATCCTCTTCACCCCACAAGGTCCTTGCTCTAACTTGGCCTGTGATATGGGTACAACATGCATATAATGTCCTGGAGTGTATCTACTCTGTTGCAATGCCATGTGCTTAGCATGCTGATCATGCACGTAAATATGTCATGCCTTCCTGTTTTTCAGTACCTATTCCATTCATGATAACATGTTTTCATATTCGAGTACTGTCATTCTACTCTATCGCAATGCCATCTGCTTAATTTGGACATCATGCTTTTGAATATCTTTTGCATTGTTATTCATCAGTATGTACTTCATCTATCTACCATACCATTTTTTTTACATTGAAGTGTTGTTCTAGTGCTATGTTGCAATGCCATCTTATTTTCCCAATCATACACGTGTGTGTTGCCTTAGTTATTTCTGTACGTATTCCGCTAGCATATAGTTTTACATTCAACTAGTTTTTTTGCTGTGTTGTCCTGTCGTATCCCTAGCTCTTACGCCATACTCCCTCCGTCTGGATTACATGTTGCCGAAATGGATAAAAAGGGATGTATCTAGAACTGAAATATGCCTAGACCCATCCATTTTTTTCCGGATGGATTGAATACATGTCAATATGTCATGCCTTTCTATTCTTCAGTACCTATTCCATCTCTCTGCTGTCGCATGTTTTATAATCAAAGCACCATTCTTCTATACAAGGCATGCAAGGGGAAGACGACTATGTTAGAATCTGAAGGGTTACAAACAAGGCCTTTGCAAAAGATCCAAATGGAAGGAGATAATAAACCAACTCCAGTTTTTATAGATACTGCTCCAGCACAGAGAAACCCAACTCCTAGTGATAATAAGCAGATTCCAGTGGCCAAAGAACTAGTCCGCTCCAGTCCAGCAAAAATATGTCAACTCAATTCTAAGAAGCGTGTGCGTATCCTTGCATCATGAAATTTTATAGCATGTTGATCATATTTTCTACATGTTTCTTACCCATCTCTCTTTTAGAAAATAAGCTTAACAGATAGAAGAATTTCTGCAATGGTATCGTTTATGAGGAAAGGTTCTTGCAGGAACTCTCTGTGCTCCAATGTAGATGTAAGTACCTGTTGTATATCACTATATTTTTACATCAGCATGTATTTTGTTAATCGGCGTGAATCCAACCTTTATCTGATCTAAATTTAGTTGTAGCAAAATGTATGATTAAAGGCCACAATGTTGATTTTTGTAAGGAAAACTACCTGGTAGTTTTGCATCCTGAGCTGCATGAGTGTACTATCTCATATCAGTGGGTTTGAATACTTTCGTTCTGCAGTGTGTTTTTCAGTGTTTTTTTGTACTGTGTTGACCTGTCGTATCCCTAGCTCTTACGTCATACTCCCTCCGTCCGGATTAAATGTCACAGAAATGGATAAAACTGGATGTATCTAGAACTGAAATACGCCTAGACCCGTCCATTTATTTCCGGATGGAGGGAATACATGTCAATATGTCATGCCTTTCTATTCTTCAGTACATATTCCATCTCTGCTGTAGCATGTTTTATAACTGAATCACCATTCTTCTATATAAGGCATGCAAGGGGAAGACGTCTATCTTAGAATCTGAAGGGTTACAAACCAGGTCTTTGCAAAAGATCCAAACGCCAGGAGATAATAAACCAACTCCATTTTTCATAGATACTGCTCCAGCATAGAGAAACCCAACTCCCACTGATAATAAGCAGATTCCAGTGGCCAAAGAACTAGTCTGCTCCAGTCCAGCAAAAGAATGTCAACTCCATTCTAAGAAGCGTGTGCGTATCCTCACATCATGAAATTTTATAGCATTCTGATCATATTTTCTACATGTTTATTACCCATCTCTCTTTTAGAAAATAAGGTTAAACGATAGAAGACTTCCTCCATTGGGATCGTATTCGAGGAAAATATCTTGCGGGAATTCTCTGTGCTCCAATGCTGATGTAAGTACCTGTTGTATATCACTATATTTTTACATCAACATGTATTTTGTTAATCGGCGTTAATCTAACCTTTATCTGATCTGCAATTAGTTGTAGCAAAATGTTAAAGGCGCCAATGTTGATTTTTGTAAGGAAAACTGCTTGGTAGTTTTGCATACTGAGCTGCATGAATGTACTATCTCATATCACGCACATTACTGAATTGTAGTGCTTCTCTGGTTGCCCATTCATTCATTGTGTCAATGTTGCTTTCGTACTACCTTACCTGGCTAATGATACTGTGCCATATTGTGTTAATTTGGTGTAGGCTAGTTGCCCAAACGTTCGTTGTGTCAATGTTGCTTTCCTATTATCTGACTTGGCCAATGATAGCAATGCTAGTCTGTTAATTTTGTGCAGGCTGCTGAAGATAAGAAGACAAACTCTGAAAACAGCAAGGCAACCCCATTGTTTCTTTCCAGTAAATCTAGGCCAGGTAATATGGCAATAACTCATGATTAATCTGTTTGGTTCCCGTCCTAATTTATGTTATGATGCAGTGGTCGAGACACTCTCCACTATCAATAATACAAGCCTGCCAAAATCGCCATCTGAATCTGTTCAGTATCATCTGTCTCAAATGCAACGGAATAAATGTATGTTTGTGAACCAATTAATGGTTGAAGCAATGATGGAAATGGTGGATGAATCAGAGGTGCAGAGACGTGCGACACAACAACTCATCAATGTTTTTAGAGACAGTGTAGCAAAGCAGAAAGAACTTGCCCACATGCTTATGGGCGTCATCTGTGCTGAGGTTGCAGATTGTGAGGTTGTAGATAGTTAGGTTCTGCTCATTTATTTGCACTGGCATCAATCTTTGATTGCCCAGTGGATGTAATTTCCTGTAATATATGCTAGATGTGCAACGTTATTACTTGTATGCCGTTCCTTTGCTTGATCGGTTTTGGTCCTGTGCATAATTGCTCATCGTAATGGGCTCAAATTATCTAATTTGGCCTAAAGACATGTATGAACTTTAGTGGGCCCATTAAGTTAATGGGCCGTTACTAGGCCGAAAGTTAATGGTCGGCCCTCTTACCTCCCGGGTCGTTAACAGGCCGACATCGAAGCAGGCAACAGGTGGCCCCAATTTATTTCACGGGCCGTTAACAGAACGTTACTAAGTTTGGGCTACATATGGCCCAACTATACTATAGGCCTTTAGCAGGCCGAAAGAGACAGCGGGCTTGTACTGAACCATGAAAACCATGGGCCGCTAAGAGGCCGAAAGTCAGGTCGTATTGTAAATGGCCCAACTGTGTTGTGGGCCTTTAGCAGGCCGAAAGAGAAACCGGGCTAGTATTGGACCATTAAGGGCATGGGCCGTTAAAAGGCCAAAACTAAGGTCCGACTACAAATGGCCCAACTCATTTATGGTCCGTTAACAGGCCGAAAGGCACACAGGGCCAGGAATTGGCCCAACACTTAAATGAGTCGCTAAAAGGCTGAAACTCATGTCCGACAACAAATGGCCCATCAGATTTATGGGCCGTCAACAGGCTGAAAGTGACACCGGGCCAGAAATTGGCCCAACACTTAAATGGGCCGCTAAAAGGCTGAAACTCAGGTCCGACAACAAATGGCCCATCAGATTTATGGGCTGTCAACAGGCTGAAAGACACACCGGGCTGGAAATTAGCCCAACATTTAAATGGGTCACTAAAAGGCTGAAAGATGTACATCCTGAAAATTGGACCATCCATTAAATGGGTCGTTAACAGGCCGAAATCTCATCGGGCCGATATTGAGCCTAAATATATAGCGGGCTGTTAACGGGCTCGAACTGACGATGAGATGCAATGGTGTCAAATCTTTAACGGGCCGTTGACGGGCCGAATTGGCACATCTCGCATGGGTCGTGGGCTTAAATGGACGTGACACAAGTAGGCCTTATATGGGTTGGCCTGCTATTTTTTACTGGGCCAGCCTTTTCACAGGAATGGGCCTCTGTTGGGCCATGCCACGTGTCGACGTATCATAGGCGCCTTCCCTCCAATGAGTGGATGACATCTGTCCCAATGATGAGCCGACACGTGTTTCCTCCAGCCAATGATGATTTTACACGTGGAAAATCCCCATTGGTCGGGGCTGTTAACGGGTTATCGGATCCAAAACCCGACCCGATAGCTTAACAGCGTTCCGTTACGATGGATGCCACGTGTCAGTCACCCTTGATGAAAGCACTTCTGTGACGCGCGATTTATCGTCATGGAAGTGGACACTTCCGTGATGATAATTTTGGTAATGTCATGGAACACTTCTACGACGGCACAGGTATGACTATCTTGATTCTGTCATAAAATCGTCATGGATGTACATGCATGAGAAAAAATGCGACCTACTGTGACAAACACGTATCATCATGGAAGTGTATTTTTTGTAGTGGAGAGAATTCCAGCAGCTGAAAATCTGAACCTGAAAAAGCTACCTCAGGCCACCTATTCTGCACAACTCCAAATGAGCTTAAACTTCACAAGGAATTTTTATGGAATAAATAAGAAATAATGGAGCAAATAACTACCGGAGGGGGGGTGTTGATGTCAAATCCGGGGGATCTAGGGTAGGGGGTCCTGAACTGTGCGTCTAAGGCTAATGGTAGCAGGACGGGGGGGCACAATGTTTACCCAAGTTCGGGCCCTCTCTATGGAGGTAATACCCTACTTCCTGCTTGATTGATCTTGATGATATGAGTATTACAGGAGTTGATCTACCACGAGATCGTAGAGGCTAAACCCTAGAAGCTAGCCTATGATTATGATTGTTGTTGTCCTACGGACTAAACCCTCCGGTTTATATAGACACCGGAGGGGGCTAGGGTTACACAGTCTACAGAGAAGGAAATCTACATATCCGAATCAACAAGCTTGCCTTCCACGCAAAGGAGAGTCCCATCCAGACATGGGACGAAGTCTTCAATCTTGTATCTTCATAGTCCAACAGTCCGACATAAGTATATAGTCCGGCTGTCCGAGGACCCCCTAATTCAGGACTCCCTCAGTAGCCCCTGAACCAGGCTTCAATGACGATGAGTCTGGCGTGTAGATTGTCTTCGACATTGAAAGGCTGGGTTCCTTCTCTGAATACTCCACAGAAGATTTTGAACACAAGGATTGTGTCCGGCTCTGCAAAACAAATTCCACATACCACTGTAGAGAGCACAATATTCCACAAATCTAATCTGCTGACAATTTTTCATATCGTGACATCACGCCACGGCCCGGTCATTACACGAACTGTTTTTCTCAACCTGCTGTTGCACGTCTTGCGAGGCGGTTTTATTGGCACGTCTTGTCGAAGCAGAGATCGTGTTCCCCTTATCACAGGATTCTCATCAACACGGTCATGGGTAACCCAATTGTGCAGTTAGTACGACTCATCGGTTTTAGGCAAGTTCCAAATGGCCACGTGGAGGACGCTTGATATTCACCCTCTTTATAAAGAGGTCAAGACATGTTCTTTTCTTTCCACACCCGATCCTTCCCTTCCCCTACCTCGAGTTCCAACACCCAAGGTTCAGCTTAAGCGCTCCGGGCCTTCAACCATGTCCGGATCCAACCTTCAATGCTGGTGGATGGCCTCTTCCGTCACAGAGGACATCAAGAAGCTTAGGGAGGCTAGGTATCTGACCGCTGAAATCCTTCACAGGCTACCTGCCCCAGGGCAGGTTATCCCCACTCCTGAACCCAACGAGAGTGTTGTATTTGTTTCCCACTTCCTCCGAGGGCTAGGCTTTAGTCTTGCTCCCTTCGTTAGAGGGCTCATGTTCTATTACGGGCTAGATATCCATGATCTAGCTCCAGATTCCCTCCTTCACATCTCGTCGTTTATCATCGTGTGTGATGCCTTCCTCCGCATTACCCCACACTTCATCTTATGGCACAAGACCTTCAATGTGAAGCCGAAGATGATCAACGGGCGACACGCGTAATGCGGAGGTGCTATAATAAGCAAAGGTGTCGACACCCTATGGCCAAAGGGCTCCTTCCCGGAGGTGTCCGACCTATGGCAATGGGAGTGGTTTTACATCACCGCACCCTGAGGTACAAAGCGGGCAGCCGCCCCAGCCTTCCGCTCTGCCCCTCCGCCTCAACTGGCATCATGGGTCAACAAAGGGCTGGACTGGGGGCCAGTTAACGACGTGCTGACATTGCAAAGCCGCATCCGAGATCTTCTCAAGAGGGATATCAGTCTCGTCAAAGTAATTCAAGTAATATTAGTTCGTCAGGTCCTGCCATGCCAATGTTGATCTCTCTGTACGTGGGAGTTCAACCCGGAAGGACCGCGAACCATTCAACACTACTTCGACATGACGCTCGAAGGGATGTATTGGTTATTCTTTGGATCACGAATAAAGTGTCTAGACACCATCGAGGATGCGGGTCTCAACTGCAACCGTCCAGATACCCAAGTAAGTAACTCTGCGACCGAACATGCTGTCTTTATATTTGTCACAACATTATTCTGAAAAACTACCCTCGGCCAGGATTGGATAAGAAAGGCGGAGAGGATCAAGTGTTCTGCCCCTCTTCCCGAAGGCTCGCTGGATCCTGTACTAACCAGGATGCTGGCTCGCGCACCGTATCAAGTGCCATCAGGAGAAGACGAGGGGAGGAATAGGGAAGCCAAAGCGGGCTTCATACATTACACATCCAAACCGGGGGAATTAGTGCCTCCGCGAAGGAGGATGATCGGGGAGGTGAATCTAGAATCCCCTCTCCCCACGGGAAGAAAAGGGCCGCCCCTGAAGACTTGGAAACGGAGGTTTCCAAACGAGGGAAGAAACCTTCACCATGGGGCCCTGCCCCGGAGGGTATCCTTACCGCACAACACCCACAAGGGGGTCAACCATCAGTCGAGCTGTAAGTGAATAAAGGTACATAGGTAAATATGCCCTGCTCTTTTCCTGAGAATAACAACCGAGACATATGTTTTGCAGTCCGGCTCATAGCCCTTCTCCACAATGTTCATCTTCGGGGGATCTTCTTCCGAAGATTATGAAGAGCGAAACGCCTCCTCCTACTTCCCCGCCTCATGAGACGGACAACCCTGAGGTGTCGTCGCGGAGGATTTCTCCTGACCCGCAAAGTCCAAAAGGTAACTATTCAGCCACCCGAGGTCCGGAGTTCTCAGCTCCTAAAGAGACCAACAGAAAAAGCCCGGGACTGTCCGGGGTACAACCGGACACATTGATGGATCTTCTGGAGCAAGCGGCTATCTCAGAGGCACATCGTACCTTAATGGGTATGGTGGTTGAGAGGATTTCATCCGCAAAAAGAGGGTTGAATGAAGCTTTTACAAGCCTGCTAAGAGGCTTTGAGGTACGCAAAGTAATATATATATTTCTGACTGTACCGCTCACGCAAGGTATGCTTTGTATAGATAGTAGCCCCTGAGACTCTGGTTGCCGTCCAAATGCGGCGGGCAGAGGATCATAGTCTCAGATAATAATAGCGCTGCTTTTGTGCGCAGGCGGCTGCAGATCCGGCGGTTGACTGAACTGCTGATTTTGCCGAATTGAGGCGGCAACTTGATGTGGCGGATGCGGACATCACGCTTGTGAACAAGCGGCTTGACAAGGCACAGGGTATGTATATTCGGGTGGTCAGCAAATATTAAGAGGAGCATGATGCTAGTATTTATAAGATGCTTTGACTGCAGATGGAGCTGCCGTTGTGGAGACCCTTCGGGCAAAGCTTGCCCGAGCCAAGGAACAAGCCAGGAGAAGCGATGCGGCCGCCCTAAAGGCAGCCGAAGAGTTGAAAGCAGAACAGGCTGCTCATCGCCAGAGCGAAGATAAAATAGCCAACATGGCTCTTGAGCTGCAAAATGCCGCTAGCCGATATGAGCTCCTCGAAAGGGAAAGTCAAGCGAAAACGGATGACCTAAAGAAGGCCTTGGAAGCAGCGAAGGAAATGTGCTCTGAAATCAGAGCGGCGCAGGAGGAGCTTCGTCAAGCCAGAGATATCGCGGCTGGGAAGCCCTTCTTATTTCGGATGAAGTTCGGCGATCCGAAGTATGCCCCTCTTGATCAATTGTGGAGTTCGGCAGATGCCTACTTGGATTCAGCAAAGAGTGCTACTGATGCGACTGAGTATTTCAAAGATCAGAAAGATCATGAGGTGGAAATATTGTTCTAGTCGCAGTTCAGTAATCCAAGGCGTCCGCTGCTGTTGAATGAGCAAATGGCCGAGTGGGCCGAGCTCCATAGGTTGTCCAGGCTTGCCATGAAGGTTGTCGTGGATCGTCTTTGGCCGAAGGAACCAAGTCCGGATAGTTATTTTGGTTTAGTGCAACGATTTCATCGTGTTGTGCCGCATATCGACGCTGTCAAGAGGTCGGCATGCATAGAGGGTGCGCGGATGGCTCTTGCCCGTGTTAATACATATTGGGCGAAGATGGAGGCCACCGCTGTTGCAACCAGGGGTCCGGACTCGCCCGAGCACTATTTTGAATAAGTCCTAGAAGGTGCCCGTTTAATAGAGGCTCAGTGCTCAAAGAGTACCATGTTCCAGTGACATGTATTTAGATTGTAAAAACAATGCTTCTTTGATAATAAAGGCTATATTTATACTTTTGCCCGTGAAGTATTGTAGTGCCTCCTGTGCGGCCGTTTATGTATGTATGTATATAACCTGAAAGTTTGCAGTCGTCGGCTTCAGGCCCCACGCATATAATGCAGGGGTGTTCGATAAAGCGCGTAATCACACTTGATCCACCGTCTTGGTCCGTTAAGGAGGTGATAGCGCGGCGAACAAGGCAGCCGGACTATATAGCTTTAACACTTTCACTTAGCCATAGGAGTTTGACGGTGGGGCTACTATATAGCCCCTGGTATGTCCGCGTTCGTCCGAATACGGTGCGCGTACATACTTGACCGGGAAACCGGTCCTTTGTTAATGTGTAGGAATCGTGAAGATTCCGCTGAGTCCTCGAGTGGTTGACCAGTCTCTCGCTTTATCATGATAGTTAGTTTTCGGCTTTCTCTACTGAGGTGCTCGTCCAGATGAACCAGGGCACAATCGCAGTAGTTCTCCCGGTGCCACCTAAGCCGATAGAGCGGAAAGTAAGGTAGCAAAACACGAGAGCCGGGCAAACCCAACTATTGACCAAAGACATGATTCGGAGATGATGCATATAAGGCCAAACTCGCGACGCCGAACACTTCCGAAGGTATTCGGACTTTACAACATATACTGGGCTGAGTACCGCCCTCGATAATGAGCTCTGAATTTCCAGGTATGTGCATTAATCTGGCGTGACGAAAGAGCTTGCCAATAACACCACTGTCCCTCTTGGTTGTTTAAGTGCCCTGAGGGTGTAAGGCAACAAGAGACAATAAAAAAGGTTTACACAGGGTCTTAATCTAAAAAGAAACCTTTCAACAGGGCCCTGCTGCACGTCTGTGCCTTTATCTCCGTTGTGTCGTATCCTGGAAGGGTGTAGCACGATGGTCATCTGTAAAAAAAAGGAAAAGCCCAGGTGAAGGAAACTGGTGTGACCGTGCGGAAAGTTGGTTACTCTTAATGAACCATGAGAATTCAATCTATTGTGTATTAGTGGGGTCGAGCCGAGCTATGGACCCTTTTACATGCGGGCAGCCCCTAGCACCACATATGGGGGCATATCCGTCGACCAAGCTCAGGTTTATCTGGGCTGCTACAACAACTGGTGCGCCTGACACATCTAGCCGTGTCCGTGGTCTTGACGACCGATCATTTATTCGGGTTGGGGAGGCCGTTCAGTGGTTCGGCTGCTAGAGCCGCCACATATTCTTCCGCACGCAAGGAACGCTCTGTATTTCCACTACTTGTGATGACGCCACGTGGACCGGGCATCTTAAGTTTAAGCTAGGTGTAATGCGGAACTGCATTGAAACGAGCGAAGGCCGTTCTTCCGAGTAGTGCATGGTAGCCGCTTCGGAACGGAGCGATGTCGAATATTAGTTCTTCGCTATGGAAGTTGTCGGGAGAACCGAATACAACCTCTAGTATCAGAGAGCCTGTGCAGCGGGCCTCTACGCCCGGTATTACTCCCTTAAAGGAAGTATTGCTTTGGCTGATTCTTGACGGGTATATCCCCATCTTGCGGACAGTGTCCTGATATATCAGATTAAGACTACTGCCGCCGTCCATGAGGACTCGGGTGAGATGGTATCTGTCAATTATTGGGTCGAGCACCAAGGCAGCCAAACCTCCATGCCGGATACTAGTCGGATGATCCCTGCGATCGAAAGTGATCGGGCAGGCCGACCATGGTTTGAATTTGGGGGCAACTGGTTCTATAGCGTATACGTCTCGGAGTGTGCATTTGCGCCTCCTCTTTGTTTTGTGGGCAGCGTAAATCATGTTTACTGTTTTGACCTCTGGTGGAAATTTTTTCTGTCTCCCAGTGTTCGGCTGGCAAGGTTCGTCTTCGTCTTCACTTGGCGGCTCCCTCCCCTTGTGTTCGGCGTTTAGCTTGTCGGCCTACTTGAAGACCCAGCATTCTCTGTTGGTGTGATTCACATGTATCTTGGGGGTGCCATGAATCTGACATGATCTATCTAGAATTTTGTTTAGGCTGGACGGTCCATCTCTGCTGCCTTTAACTAGATTTTTCCGTTGACCTGGTCGAGAGCCCCTGAATCCGGCATTTACCGCCGTGTTGTCTGGCCTGTCTTCATTATTTCGACGCTTGTTTTTATTGCGTCACGGCTTCCCATTGTCGCCCCTGATTTCGGATGTGCCTGGGTCGCTGGTGCCGCTGCAGGCCAACCAACTGTCTTCGCCAGCGCGAAAGCGGGTCATAAGGCTTGTTAGGGCTGCCATTTTCCTTGGTTTTTCCTGACCGAGGTGTCTGGCAAGCCATTCGTCCCGGACACTGTGTTTGAAAGCCGCTAAGGCTTCGGCATCCGGGCAGTCCACGATTTGGTTCTTCTTGGCGAGAAACTGTTCCAAAGCTTCCGAACTCTCCAGGTTGTTGGATTATGTGACTTAAATCATCTGCATCTGGAGGTCGGACATAGGTCCATTGAAAAATAGCCCTGAAAGCGTCCTCAAGTTCCTCCCAACTTCCAATTGAGTTTTCGGGGAGGCTTTTCAACCAGTGCCGAGCTGGTCCTTTCAACTTGAGGGGCAGGTATTTGATGGCATGGAGATCGTCTCCGCGAGCCATATGGATATGAAGAATGAAGTCCTCGATCCAAACTGCAGGGTTTGCTGTTCCGTCATATGCCTCGATGTTCACGGGTTTAAACCCATCTGGAAATTCATGATCTAGTACCTCATTTATGAAGCACAGGGGGTGCGCGGCACCCCTGTGTTTTGATGTGCCGTAGCATGCTTCCAACGGATGTAGTGTTCGGTGTTGATTCCGAGCTGGTATTCGATCAGTATGGTCATTTTGGTGGACGTGATCCTGCGTAGGAGTATGCTTCCTAGATCCATAGATGGACCTGGCCATACCGGCTCTTTTGTCCAGGTGCTCATGTAGATCATGTGCTGACTTGTGTGCGGCGTCATTAGCCAATCTGTCTCGGCCATGGGGTGGTCGGCCTGGCCGATCGGCCGTGTTGTTTTTCAGCGGGATGGGCTCTATAGCCTCGTCGTCGAATTCGGGCAGCAGCTTGCGTTTTGGATAGCTCTTTGTGTGGCGATCGCCACCGTATTTTTCGTCAGTGTCGAGCACTTTGTTCCATCTCTGGTTGAGCGTATCCTATGCGGTCTTAAGCCTTTGCTTATGCTTCTTGCTACCTCTTGAGCACTGCGTTGCATTTCCCCGAAGAGGAGAGGATGATGCAGCAAAGTAGCGTAAGTATTTCCCTCAGTTTTTGAGAACCAAGGTATCAATCCAGTAGGAGACCACGCACAAGTCCCTCGTACCTACACAAAACGATAGCAACTCGCAACCAACGCTTAGGGGTTGTCAATCCCTTCACGGTCACTTACGAGAGTGAGATCTAATAGAGATAATATTTTTGGTATTTTTTATAGATAGATGCAAAGTAAAAAGTAAAGGCAAAGTAAAAACAAAGCAAGTAAATAAAGTGATATAGATTGATATGATGAGAATAGACCCGGGGGCCATAGGTTTCACTAGTGGCTTCTCTCAAGAGCATAAGTATTCTATGGTGGGTGAACAAATTACTGTTGAGCAATTGACAGAATTGAGCATAGTTATGAGTATATCTAGGCAATGATCATGTATATAGGCATCACGTCCAAAACAAGTAGATCGAAATGATTCTGCATCTACTACTATTACTCCACTCATCGACCGCTATCCAGCATGCATCTAGAGTATTAAGTTAAAAACAGAGTAATGCCGTAAGCAACATGACATGATGTAGAGGGATAAATTCATGCAATATGATAAAAAAAACCATCTTGTTATCCTCGATGGCAACAATACAATACATGCCTTGCTGCCCCTTCTGTCACTGGGTAAGGACATCGCAAGATTGAACCCAAAGCTAAGCACTTCTCCCATTGCAAGAACTACCAATCTAGTTGGCCAAACCAAAAAGGATAATTCGAAGAGACTTGCAAAGATAACTCAATCATACATAAAAGAATTCAGAGGAGAATCAAATATTTTCCATAGATAATACTAGATCATAAACCCACAATTCATCGGTCTCAACAAACACACCACAAAAAGAAGATTACATCGAATAGATCTCCACGAGAGAGGGGGAGAACATTGTATTGAGATCCAAAAAGAGAGAAGAAGCCATCTAGCTACTAGCTATGGACCCAAAGGTCTGAAGTAAACTACTCACACTTCATCGGAGGGGCTATGGTGATGGTGTAGAAGCCCTCCGTGGTGGATGCCCCCTCCGGCAGAGCTCCGGAACAGGCCCCAAGATGGGATCTCGTGGATACAGAAGGTTGCGGCGGTGGAATTAGGTTTTTAGCTCCTGTTCTGATCGTTCGAGGATACGTAGGTATATATAGGAGGAAGGAGTACGTCGGTGGAGCTCCGAGGGGCCCACGAGGTAGGGGGCGTTCCCAGGGGGGCGTGCCCACCACCCTCGTGGCCTCCTCGGGCACTACTTGGAGTAGGGTCCAAGTCTCCTGGATCACGTTCGGTTGGAAAATCACGATCCCGAAGGTTTCATTCCGTTTGGACTCCGGTTGATATTCTGTTTCTTCGAAATACTGAAAAAGGCAAAAAAAACAACAATTCTAGGCTGGGCCTCTGGTTAATAGGTTAGTCCCAAGAGTAATATAAAAATGGAAAATAAAGCCCAATATAGTCCAAAACAGTAGATAAAGTAGCATGGAGCAATCAAAAATTATAGATACGTTGGAGACGTATCAGGCATCCCTAAGCTTAATTCCTGCTCGTCCTTGAGTAGGTAAATGATAAAAAAGAATTTTTGATGCGGAGTGATACTTTGGCATAATTTCAATGTAAATCTTCTTAATTGTGATATGAATATTCAGATCTGAAAGATTCAAGACAAAAGTTCATATTGACACAAAAATAATAATACTTCAAGCATACTAATCAAAGCAATCATGTCTTCTCAAAATAACATGGCAAAAGAAAGTTCATCCCTCCAAATTCATATAGTTAGGCTATGCTTCATTTTCGTCACACAAAGATGTTCTCAACTTCTATACTGTAACACCCCGGATGTAATTTTCCTTCTTTGTAACTCCAACTCTTGCCATTTTTGGTTATGTGCTATTATATTCCCTCCGTGGTTGGGTTTTGTCTGTCGTTTTGCTTTTGTTCATGTCATGCATCTCATATCATGTCATCATGTGCATCTCATTTGCATACGTGTTCGTCTCATGCATCCGAGCATTTTCCCCGTTGTCCGTTTTGCAATCCGGCACTCCCACATGCACCGGCGCACCCCGCTTGTCTCTTTTTCATGTGCGGGTGTCAAACGTTCTCGGAATGGGATGAGGCTTTCCAAGTGGCCTTGGTACACCACCGGTAGACCACCTATCAAGTTTCATGTCATTTGGAGGTCGTTTGATACTCCAACGGTTAACCGCATAACTGCAAAGGCCTCTTTTGAGTTGCAGCCCAACACCCCTCCATAACAGCCCAATAACCCATCTAAGTCACTTCCATGCTCTCCGTCGTCGAATCACGATCGTGTGGGCGAAAACAACACCCCATTTGGAGTCTCCTAGCTCCCTCTACCTATAAAACACACCCCCCCTTCGAAATCACGGGCAAACCCTAGCCTTTTTTCCCGCCGCCACCGGACGCGTCCGGACAGGCCGGACACGTCCGCCCGCCGCCGCTCGGCGAACCACGCGCCGCCAC
>NC_057798.1:245625176-245637812 GCF_018294505.1 Triticum aestivum
GCTGCCGTCCGCGTCCCCGGCCGCCGCAGCCCGTCGCCCCGGCCCCGAGCTCTCCTTCCCCGAGCTCTTCTCCGGCCGCCCCGCGCTTCAACTCTGGCGAGGTTCCGGCCTGCCTCGGCTTCCGTGCGAGCCGGATCCAGATCTGAGAAAAAAAACCTAGGTTGACTTCGTATTTTCGCTGTCTGCATAATTTCACGCCATATTCATCGTGTCATAACTTTGCACCCGTGGCTCCGTTTTGGGTGTGTAGCATACCGAATTGTTCGCCTCGACGAGTACATCATTTCATCTCATTGCATCATTTTCATTTGAGCTCATCTTGATGCCCGAAATGCTGTTGGAAGAGGGCTATGTGTTGTTAGTTTTAGATTCTTATCAGAACATGCACTTTTGTCATTTTTGCCATGATTGATGTGTGCTTCTTATGAACTTGAGCCCTACATGTGTTTTGTACTATGCCATGCCATCTTTACAGGGGTGTATGCCATGTATTTTTGTGATATCTGTGGTGACTAGAACAA
This sequence comes from Triticum aestivum, assembly GCF_018294505.1. Lineage (NCBI taxonomy): Eukaryota > Viridiplantae > Streptophyta > Magnoliopsida > Poales > Poaceae > Triticum > Triticum aestivum. The sequence goes on from NC_057798.1 coordinate 245,625,698, forward strand.
GCATGCAAACTAGGCTTCGTGATGTTGCTGATTTCAGTCCCTGTTCTGTTGTTATTTTTATGCCATGTAATCTTGATGCTACAGAGAGATCCATGCATGTTTTGAGATACTTCAGTAAGGATGTTTTGAACATATGGTTATGATCTATCCATTCATGCCCCTGTTTGCAATTATGGAGTAGTCTAGCATGTCGTTTTATTGCTCTACTTTTGGTACAAAATGTTTCCTGGCAGATTGTTTACATGATATTCAATTTGCCAAGGTTGTTGTAGATGATCCTTGCATGCTATGATCTTGTTCTTATCATGTTTAGTTTCATAAACATGTATTCTTGCTAGTGCTATGCTTATTTTGTCATGCAATGACTTGTGGTGAGTGAATCGAGCTCGCAAAGATGCCTTCATAAATCTGTTAATGTCATGCCCAGTTTGCTGAATCTGTTAACGAACTTGCTATGTTTACATGGGTGCAATCATTTCTTCTGGTCCTTTTTGGCTCATGGTCAGTAAGGCACTTTTGTTCTATGCTTTGAGTAGATTCATTTAATGCCTCGTTTTGCTATTATAAGTTCCTGTAGCATGTTGATTGCTTGCTCTGAACATTGCTACCTGATGCTGTTTATGCCATGTCCAACCTGATATCTTTTGCACTTTTCCCATGCTTGTTTGAACCTGTTATGGTGTGATTTAGCTGTAGCTCAGTGTTCCTCTTTTGTCAAGCATCTCCTGTAGATCACTGCCATATGCTTTGTTTTTATATTGGGGTGCTGTAGCATAGTTTCTTGTTGCATTCTAAGTGCTATCATGCTGTTAACCGCAGATTCATGCCATTCTTGTTTTGCTTGCCATTTGCAAACCATGCATCCGATTCCGGTGATCTTTATATCGATTTCAACCAAAATCATCTCATCTTTCCAGCGGCATACTTGGTTTGCCAAGTTGATGCCTTGTTCATCATTTTCCTTCCGGAGCACGCATATGCATTGCATATCACATCTCGCATATCATGTCTTGTATTGCATCATGTTGCTTGTGCATTGCTCCATATTTGATTGTGGTTCCATTGCTTGTGTTCTTGCTTTGGGTAGAGCTGGGAGACGAGTAAGTGCATGAGGAACCTGTTGAGAACGCTTACGAGGATCAAGCCTTCGACAACCCTGAGAACTTTGCAGGCAAGATGACCATACCTTCGATATCACTTCTATCTTTGCTTTTCTAGTTGCTCGCTCTATCGTTATGTTAGCTCTACCTGCTATTGTTTATCATGCCTCCCATATTGCCATGTCAAGCCTCTAACCATCCTTTCCTAGAAAACCGTTGTTTGGCTATGTCACCGCTTTTGCTCAGCCCCTCTTATAGCGTTGCTAGTTGCAGGTGAAGATGAAGTTTGTTCCTTGTTGGAACATGGATACCTTGGGATATCACAATATCTCTTGTTTAATTAATGCACCTATATAGTTGGTAAAGGGTGGAAGGCTCGGCCTTATGCCTGGTGTTTTGTTCCACTCTTGCCACCCTAGTTTCCGTCATACCGGTGTTACGTTCCTTGATTTTGCGTTCCTTACGCGGTTGGGTGATTTATGGGACCCCCTTGACAGTTCGCTTTGAATAAAACTCCTCCAGCAAGGCCCAATCTTGGTTTTACCATTTGCCACCTAAGCCTTTTTCCCACGGGTTTTCGCGAGCCCGAGGGTCATCTTGATTTACCCCCCCCGGGCCAGTGCTCGTCGTGAGTGTTGGTCCAACCTGTCAGCCGTCGGTGGCCACCAGGGGCAACTCTGGAATGGCCTATCAAAAGTTTGGACAATCCGGTGTGCCCTGAGAACGAGATATGTGCAGCTCCTATTGGGATTTGTCGGCATATTCGGGAGGCTTTGCTGGTCTAGTTTTACCATTGTCGAAATGTCTTGCGAACCAGGATTCCGATACTGATCGGGTCTTCCCGGGAGAAGGTATATCCTTCGTTGACCGTGAGAGATTATGATGGGCTAAGTTGGGACACCCCTGCAGGGTATTATCTTTCGAAAGCCATGCCCGCGGTTATGAGGCAGATGGGAATTTGTTAATGTCCGGTTGTAGAGAACTTGACACTTGACTTAATTAAAATGCATCAACCGCGTGTGTAGCCATGATGGTCTCTTCTCGGCGGAGTTCGGGAAGTGAACACGGTTTGGGTTATGTATGAGCGTAAGTAGTTTCAGGATCACTTCTAGCTTCTCGACCGTTGTGTTGCTTCTCTTCTCGCTCTCACTTGCGTATGTTAGCCACCATATATGTTTAGTGCTTGCTGCAGCTCCACCATATTACCCCTTTCCTACCTACAAGCTTAAATAGTCTTGATCTCGCGGGTGTGAGATTGCTGAGTCCCCGTGGCTCACAGATTCTACCAAAACAGATGCAGGTACCGAGGATACCAGCGCAAGTGGCGCAATCGAGCTCAAGTGGGAGTTTGACGAGGACCTTGGTCGTTACTATGTTTCGTTTCCAGATGATAGTAGCGGAGCCCAGTCAGGGCGATCGGGGATCTAGCATTTGGAGTTGTCTTGTTTTCATTTGGATTTGACCGTAGCCGGTCTATGAGTGTATTTCGAATGATGTATGATTTATATTATTTATTGTGTGAAGTGGCGATTGTAAGCCAACTCTCTTTATCCCATTCTTGTTCATTACATGGGATTGTGTGAAGATGACCCTTCTTGCGACAAAACCACCATGCGGTTATGCCTCTAAGTTGTGCTTCGACACGTGGGAGATATAGCCGCATCGTGGGCGTTACATATACCCCCGATGACAAGCCAAGCAATTGTTTCATACTTAAATAATCTCAAACTTTTTCAACCTTCACGCAATACATGAGCGTGAGCCATGGATATAGCACTATGGGTGGAATAGAATATGATGGTGGGGATTGTGTGGAGAAGACAAAAAAGGAGAAAGTCTCACATTGACGAGGCTAATCAACGGGCTATGGAGATGCCCATCAATTGATGTCAACATGAGGAGTAGGGATTGCCATGCAACGGATGCACTAGAGCTATGAATGCTCAACAAAAAGAAAACTAGTGGGTGTGCATCCAACTCGCTTGCTCACGAAGACCTAGGGCATTTGAGGAAGCCCATCATAGGAATATACAAGCCAAGTTCTATAATGAAAAATTCCCACTAGTATAAAAAGACAACTTATGAGACTCACTACATGAAGAACAAGGTGCTACTTTGAAGCACAATATATGAGACTCACTACATGAAGAACTAGGTGCTACTTTGAAGCACAAGTGTGGAAAAAGAGATAGTAGCATTGCCCTTTTTTATTATTATTATTTTTATTATTATTTTCTTTTCTTTTTTGGGCCCTTCTCTTTTTTTGGCCTTTTTTTGGGGCAATGCTCTAATAATGATGATCATCACACTTCTATTGATTACAACACAAGGATTACAACTCGAAACTTAGAACAAGATATGAATCTATATGAATGCCTCTGGCGGTGTACCGGGATGGTGCAATGAATCAAGAGTGACATGTATGGAAAATAATGCATGGTGGCTTTGCCACAAATACGATGTCAACTACAAGATCATGCAATGGCAATATGACAAAAGTAATGTATGTCATGATGATGATGATGGAAGTTGCATGGCAATATATCTCGGAATGGCTATGGAAATGCAATGGCAGGTAGGTATGATGGCTGTTTTGAGGAAGATATAAGGAGGTTTATGTGTGATAGAGTATATCGTATCACGGGGTTTGGATGCACCGGCGAAGTTTGCGCCAACTCTCAAGGTGAGAAAGGGCAATGCACGGTACCGAAGAGGCTAGCAAAGGTGGAAAGGTGAGAGTGCGTATAATCCATGGACTCAACATTAGTCAAAAGAACTCATATACTTATAAGGATGCACCTAGGGGCATAGATTGGTAGGAAAAGACCATCGCTCGTCCCCGACCGCCACTCATAAGGATGCACAAGCCAGGTACACTTCATGTTTCAAATTTGTTACACAACTTTAACCATACGTGCATGCTACGGGACTTGCGAACTTCAACACAAGCATTTCTCAAATTCACAATTACCCAACTAGCATGACTTTGATATTATCACCTCCATATCTCAAAACAATTATCAAGCATCAAACTTATCTTAGTATTCAATTCACTCAAAAGAAAGTTTCACATATCTTGAACACCAAGTATATTAACATTAAGCAAATTACCATGCTATTAAAGACTCTCAAAATAATCGAAGTGAAGCATGAGAGATCAATAGTTTCTTTAAAACAAATCAACCACCATGCTCTAAAAGATCTAAGTGAAGTACTAGAGCAAAAATTATCATGCTCAAAAGATATAAGTGAAGCACTATGAGCAAAACTATCAAGCTCAAAAGATATAAGTGAAGCACAAAGAGTATTCTAACAAATTCCAATTCATGTATGGCTCTCTCAAAAGATGTGTACAGCAAGGATGATTGTGGTAGACTAACAAGCAAGGACACAAATAATACAAGACGCTCCAAGCAAAACACATATCATGTTGGTGAAAAAAAATATAGCTCCAAGTAAATTACCGATGGAAGTGGACGAAAGAGGGGATGCCTTCCGGGGCATCCCCAAGCTTTGACTTTTTGGTGTCCTTGTATTATCTTGGCGGTGCCATGGGCATCCCCAAGCTTAGGCTCTTGCCTCTCCTTGTTCCATAATCCATCAAAAGAATTCACCCAAAACTTGAAAACTTCACAACACAAAACTCAACAGAAATCTCGTGAGCTCCGTTAGAGAAAGAAAACAAAAGACTACTTCAAGGTACTGTAATGAACTTATTATTTATTTATATTGGTGTTAAACCTACTGTATTCCAACTTTTCTATGGTTTATAAACTATTTTACTAGCCATAGATTCATCAAAATAAGCAAACAACACACAAAAAGCAGAATCTGTCAAAAATAGAATAGTCTGTAGCAATCTGTAACTAACGCAAACTTCTGGAACTCTAAAAATTCTACCAAAATAGGAAGTCCTGGAAAATTTGTTTATTGATCAGCATCAAAAAGAATAAACGCAAAAGCACGTTCCTGTGATTTATCATAACTAAATTCGTGCGTGCAAAGTTTCTGTTTTTCAGCAGAATCAAGTCAACTCTCATCGTAGGTTATCCTATAGGTTCTACTTGGAACAAACACTAATTAAAACATAAAACCACATCCAAACAGAAGTTAGATGGATCATTTATTTCTAAACAGAAGCAAAAACAAAAAATGCAAAATAAAATTGGGTTGCCTCCCAACAAGCGCTATCGTTTAATGCCCCTAGCTAGGCATAAAAGTAAGGATAGATCTAGGTATTGCCATCTTTGGTAGGCAATCCATAAGTGGCTCTCATGATAGATTCATATGGTAATTTTATTTTCTTTCTAGGGAAGTGTTCCATACCCTTCTTTAAGGGAAATTGGAATCTAATATTTCCTTCCTTCTTATCAATAATTGCACCAATCGTTCTAAGGAAAGGTCTACCAAGAATAATAGGACATGAAGGATTGCAATCTATATCAAGAACGATAAAATCTACGGGCACATAATTCCTATTTGCAACAATAATAACATCATTAATTATTCCCATTGGTTTTTCTAATAGTGCAATCCGCAAGATGCAAGTTTAGAGAGCAATCATCAAAATCACGGAAATCTAGCAAATCACATAAAGTTTTGGGAATAGTAGAAACACTAGCACCCATATCACACAAAGCATGAAACTAAAAATCTTTAATTTTGATTTTAATAGTGGGTTCCCATTCATCATAGAGTTTTCTAGGGATAGAAACTTTCAACTCAAGTTTTTCTTCATAAGATTGCATCAAAGCATCAACAATATGTTCGGTAAAGGCTTTATTTTGACTATAAGCATGAGGAGACACTAGCACGGATTGCAACAAGGAAATACAACCATGAGATCCAAAATAGTGGGTTTAGAAACATTACGGTTTTTATTTATTTCAATCCCACTTTCATCAATTTCATCATCAAGATCTAGAAACTCCGAGTTTTTAAAACGCCTTCTAGGTAAGGGAAGATCATATTCAGATTCATCAAGATTCATATTTCAAAACAAAGATTTAATGGGGGACACATCAATAACTTTTAGATCTTCATCTTGATTTTCATAGGGATTGGAAGAACACACTTTAATAAAGGCATCTTTGGAAGCACGCATCCTAGCGGTTCTTTCCTTGCACTCATCAATGGAAATTCTCATGGCTTTGAGAGACTCATTGATATCATGCTTAGGAGGAATAGATCTAAGCTTTAAAGAATCAATTTCAAGAGAAATTCTATCAACGTTCCTAGCCAAATCATCAACTTTAAGCAATTTCTCTTCAAGCAAAGCATTAAAATTCTTTTGTGAATTCATAAACTCTTTAACACTACTCTCAAATTCAGAGGGCATCTTATTAAAAATTCCATAAGAGTTATTGTAGGAATTTCCATAATTATTAGAAGGATTACTAGGATAAGGCCTAGGATTAAAATTCCCTCTATAAGCGTTGTTTCCAAAACTATTCCTACCAACAAAATTCACATCCATAGATTCATTATTATTCTCAAGCAAAGTAGATAAAGGCATATCATTGGGATCAAGCGGAGTATTTTTAGGAGCAAACATCTTCATAAGTTCATCCATCTTTTCACTCAAAACATTGATTTCTTCTATAGCATGCACTTTTTTACTAGAAGATCTTTCGGTGTGCCATTGAGAATAATTGGCCATAATATTATCAAGCAATTTGGTAGCATCTCCTAACGTAATTTCCATAAAAGTGCCTCCCGCGGCCGAATCTAGAAGATTTCTAGAAGCAAAATTCAATCCGGCATAAAAAATTTGTATGATCATCCATAAATTCAAACCATGGGTAGGGCAATTGCGAAGCATTAATTTCATTCTTTCCCAAGATTGGGCAACATGCTCATGATCAAGTTGTTTAAAATTCATGATATTGTTCCTAAGAGTGATAATCTTAACGGGAGGAAAATACTTAGAGATAAAAGCATCTTTGCACTTGTTCCAAGAATCAATACTATTTTTAGGCAAAGATGAAAACCAAACTTTAGCACGATCTCTAAGTGAAAACGGAAATAACTTCAATTTGATAATATTGTTATCCGTATCTTTCTTATTTTGCATATCACACAAATCAACAAAATTGTTTAGATGAGTAGCGGCATCTTCACTAGGAAGGCCGGCGAATTGATCTTTCATAACAAGATTCAACAAAGCGGTATTGATTTCACATGACTCATCATTATTAAGAGGAGCAATCGGAGTACTAAAGAAATCATTATTATTGGTATTTGAGAAATCACACAATTTGGTATTATCTTGCGCCATGGCAACAAGTAATCCAACACACAAGCAAGCAGAAAAGCAACGAGAAAAGGGCAAATGGGAAAGAGAGGAGGAGATTGGGAAAGAGAGGGCAAATAAAATGGCAAGGGTTAAGTGGGGGAGAGGAAAACGAGAGGCAAATGGCAAATAATGTAATGCGAGAGATAGGGATTGCGATGGGTACTTGGTATAGTTGACTTGCTTGCGTGAGCCTCCCCGGCAACGGCGCCAGAAATTCTTCTTGCTACCTCTTGAGCACTGCGTTGGATTTCCCCGAAGAGGAGAGGATGATGCAGCAAAGCAGCGTAAGTATTTCCCTCAGTTTTTGAGAACCAAGGTATCAATCCAGTAGGAGACCACGCACAAGTCCCTCGTACCTACACAAAACGATAGCAACTCGCAACCAACGCTTAGGGGTTGTCAATCCCTTCACGGTCACTTACGAGAGTGAGATCTGATAGAGATAATATTTTTGGTATTTTTGATAGATAGATGCAAAGTAAAAAGTAAAGGCAAAGTAAAAAAACAAAGCAAGTAAATAAAGTGATATAGATTGATATGATGAGAATAGACCCGGGGGCCATAGGTTTCACTAGTGGCTTCTCTCAAGAGCATAAGTATTCTACGGTGGGTGAACAAATTACTGTTGAGCAATTGACAGAATTGAGCATAGTTATGAGTATATCTAGACAATGATCATGTATATAGACATCACATCCAAAACAAGTAGATCGAAACGATTCTGCATCTACTACTATTACTCCACTTATCGACCGCTATCCAGCATGCATCTAGAGTATTAAGTTAAAAACAGAGTAACGCCGTAAGCAAGATGACATGATGTAGAGGGATAAATTCATGCAATATGATAAAAACCCCATCTTGTTATCCTCGATGGCAACAATACAATACGTGCCTTGCTGCCCCTTCTGTCACTGGGTAAGGACACCGCAAGATTGAACCCAAAGCTAAGCACTTCTCCCATTGCAAGAACTATCAATCTAGTTGGCCAAACCAAAAAGGATAATTCGAAGAGACTTGCAAAGATAACTCAATCATACATAAAAGAATTCAGAGAAGAATCAAATATTTTCCATAGATAGTACTAGATCATAAACCCACAATTCATCGATCTCAACAAACACACCGCAAAAAGAAGATTACATCGAATAGATCTCCACGAGAGAGGGGGAGAACATTGTATTGAGATCCAAAAAGAGAGAACAAGTCGTCTAGCTACTAGCTATGGACCCGAAGGTCTGAAGTAAACTACTCACACTTCATCGGAGGGGCTATGGTGATGATGTAGAAGCCCTCCGTGGTGGATTCCCCCTCCGGCGGAGCTCCGGAACAGGCCCCAAGATGGGATCTCATGGATACAGAAGGTTGCGGCAGTGGAATTAGGTTTTTGGCTCCTGTTTTGATCGTTCGGGGATACGTAGGTATATATAGGAGGAAGGAGTACGTCGGTGGAGCTCCGAGGGGCCCACGAGGTAGGGGGGCGCGCCCAGGGGGGCACGCCCTCCACCCTCGTGACCTCCTCGGGCACTACTTGGAGTAGGGTCCAAGTCTCCTAGATCACGTTCGGTTGGAAAATCACGATCCCGAAGGTTTCATTCCGTTTGGACTCCGTTTGATATTTTGTTTCTTCGAAATACTGAAAAAGGCAAAAAAACAACAATTCTGGGCTGGGCCTCCGGTTAATAGGTTAGTCCCAAAAGTAATATAAAAGTGGAAAATAAAGCCCAATATAGTCCAAAACAGTAGATAAAGTAGCATGGAGCAATCAAAAATTATAGATACGTTGGAGACGTATCACTTCTTCAAGCTCCTCGCGGTGGCGATAAGCCTTTTGTGGAGGTTCTCTTGTTCCAAGTGCTTCTCCAGGATGATGAGTGCATCGTCGTGCAGATTGTTCTCCTCTTCGAAGACAGGTTTATAAGTTTTATCTTCGGCATCGCTGTGACTGGACAGCGGCCCCGGACTATGTTCGCCGTCCCCCAGCTCATTGTGCTTCATCGCTGGGTTCATGGGGTCATCGTTACCTTTGGTGTCATCTGGGGTATTATTCTTTCTTGTGCCATTATCGTTGTTTTCGCTGTGGCGGGATTTAGAGCGATGCCGCTGACGTCGGCACTTTGGTTGCTTCTCCAGAGGATTATCCTCCATTGCATCCCTCCGTTCCTCGCTGTTGTTTTCTTTGGGTGTGTCCACCATGTATATATCATATGATGAGGTGGCTGTCCAGCGCCCTGTGGGCAGTGGTTCCTGTTCTTTTCCGGCATCATCGTTCGTACCGCCGATGTCTTCGGAGTCGAAATCAAGCATGTCGGTTGAGTTGTCGATAGTGGCTATTAAGTGGGGGGTGGGTGGGAAACGAATTTCTTTGTCGTCCGCTTCCCACTCAAGCCGGACATAGTTCGGCCAGGAGTCTCCTGACAGGGAGAGAGATTTTAATGAGTTTAGCACGTCGCCCAAGGGAGAGTGCTGAAAGATATCCGCGGAGGTAAACTCCATGATCGGTGCCCAATCAGGATTGATAAGCACGGATGCGCGTGGTTCGGAGCCTATGGCCGGAGACGAGTCCGAGGGTCCGATGACACAGACCTCATTGGAGGCGCAGTTTGTGTCCGGCTCTATCGCCGCTGTGTGTGCGGCCTCCGTGGCAAGGTCCATCCACCCGTCCTCAAATGGCACGATCTGCTCCGGATTGAGAGCCGGGGCAGCCGCAAGTGTGATCTCCCGAACACCATCCGATGGCAGATCTAAGTCATGCTCATCGTGACTGTTCGGCGCACCTGTCATGGGCTCGAGTTCGTCGAAGATCAAGTCTCCGCGGATGTTGGTGGTGTAGTTCAGGCTTCCAAACCTGACCTGATGGCCAGGGGCATAGCTATTGATCTGCTCTAGATGGCCAAGCAAGTTGGCCCGCGGTGCGAAGCCGCCGAATACGAAGATCTGTCCGGGGAGGAAAACCTCACCCGGAATCACATCATTGTAGATGATTGAAGGAGCCATCAAGCCTTATGGTGACGACACAATGGAACTCTCAATGAAAGCACCAATGTCGGTGTCAAAACCGCCGGATCTCGGGTAGGGGGTCCCAAACTGTGCGTCTAAGGCTAATGGTAACAGGAGGCGGGGGACACAATGTTTACCCAGGTTTGGGCCCTCTCTATGGAGGTAATACCCTACTTCCTACTTGATTGATCTTGATGATATGAGTATTACAAGAGTTGATCTACCACGAGATCGTAGAGGCTAAACCCTAGAAGCTAGCCTATGATTATGATTGTTGTTGTCCTACAGACTAAACCCTCCGGTTTATATAGACACCGGAGGGGGCTAGGGTTACACAGAGTCGGTTACAGAGAAGGAAATCTACATATCCGAATCGCCAAGCTTGCCTTCCACGCAAAGTAGTGTCCCATCCGGAAACGGGACGAAGTCTTCAATCTTGTATCTTCATAGTCCAACAGTCCGGCATAAGTATATAGTCCGGCTGTCCGAGCACCCCCTAATCCAGGACTCTCTTAGGGGGCACCTGGTGAGCACAAGACACCGGGGCGCGCCAGGCCCCCCAGGCGTGCCCTGGTGGGTTGTGCTCAGCCCAGCCCACCTCCGGTGCCCCTCTTCTGGTATATAATTCATTTTGACCTAGAAAAAAATAACGGGAGGACTTTCGGGACGAAGCACCACCGTCTCAAGGCGGAACTTGGGCAGGAGCACTTTTGCCCTCCGAAGCGCCATCCGTAGATTGGAGAATCTCTTGATGATGAAGGACAAGATCACCACTACTTCATCACCACCAATACCTTCTTCATCACCCAAAGAAAATTGAGTATCGGGTATGGGCACTCCCTTTGGCTTGTGCCAAGCTTGGGGGAGGTGTCCCGGTATCACCTCCACTATCTTTTGCCTTTATTTACCTTAGTTTGATCCATAGTTATCTTTTGCTTTAGATGAATAAAAATTTAGTTCGATCCTTTCTTTTGAAAGTTTGCTTAGTGATCTATCCTTGTAATCGTATGCGAGATATATAATAAAGTTTTATTTGAGTTTTGCTTTCTTTACTTTCTTGTGCAATAATAAGAAAGGAAATAAATGAAGAAGATCATGCTAATCTTATGGTAAGTAATGACACCACATAAGGAAAAGTATAAGTAGAAAATTTTATTGGAGATTGACAAACATAGCATTGGTCAATGATGCAACTCATGAAAGAATTAATAAGAGAAGATAAGATTCACGTGCAAATACACTATCTTGGAAATCTTTTGTGATTGTGAGCCCCCATCAAAATATTATATACCAAAATTGTTGACGTTGGACAAGGAAGACAACATAATGATTTATGTTTGTTCATATTCACATAGAAGTTATATTGTCATAGACATGTGGTGCTTGCCCCCCATCTTTGATAGCCAAAAATTCCGCACCAAGTAGAGATACTACTTGTGCATCCAAAAACCCTTAAACCCAAATCTTATTTTCAAGAGTCCACCATACCTACCTAAGGATTGAGTAAGATCCTTCAAGTAAGTTGTCATCGATGCAATAAGGTAATAAAAATTGCTTCTAAAATTGTTAGATCATTTAGTGTAAGAGAAAATTGAGCGTTGTACGAACTTGTGATGGCAAAGAATAAAAGCGACAGACTGCATAATAATGGTTGCTATCATAAGGGGCAATATAACGTGACGTTCGTTTGCACCAAGGGATTAAGCATACAACCAAAAAG
>NC_057798.1:245638524-245639645 GCF_018294505.1 Triticum aestivum
CGGGGGAACTTCCCTCCCGGAGGGGGAAATCATCGTCATCATCATCACCAACAACTCTCCCATGGGGAAGGCAATATCCATCAAATATTCAACAATACCATCTCCTCTCAAACCCTAGTACATCTCTTCAGTTCAATCTTTGTACCTGAACTATAGATTGGTGCTTGTGGGTGACTAGTAGTGTTGATTACAACCTGTAGTTGATTACTATATGGTTTATTTGGTGGAAGATTATATGTTCAGATACATTATGCTATTTAATACCCCTCTGATCTTGAGCATGATATCATTTGTGAGTAGTTACTTTTGTTCTTGAGGTCACGAGAGAAATCTTGTTGCAAGTAATCATGTGAATTTTATATGTGTTCGATATTTTGATAGTATGTATGTTGTGATTCCCTTAGTGGTGTCATATGAACATGGACTACATGACACTTCACCATATTTGGGCCTAATTGAATGCATTGTGGAGTAGTTATTAGATGATGGGTTGCTAGAGTGACAGAAGCTTAAACCCTAGTTTATGCGCTATTCCGTAAGGGACTGATTGGATCCAAAAGTTTAATGCTATGGTTATAATTTATTCTTAATACTTTTCTCGTAGTTGCGGATGCTTGCGAGGGGGTTAATCATAAGTAGGAGGTTTGTTCAAGTAAGAACATCACCTAAGCACAGGTCCACCCACATATCAAATTATCAAAGTAGCTAACACAAATCGAACCAACATGATAAAAATGACTAGATGAAATTCCTGTGTGCCCTCAAGAACACTTTGCTTATCTTAAGAGATCGTTTTGGCATGTCCTTTGCCTCAAAGGGATTGGGCTACCTTGCTGCACTTTTTTTACTGTTATTGTTACTTGCTCGTTACAAATTATCTTGCTATCAAGCTACTCGTTACTTATAATTTCAGCGCTTGCAGACATTACCTTGCTAAAACCCGCTTGTCATTTCCTTCTGCTCCTTGTTGTCTTCGACACTCTTGCTTATGGAAAGGACTACGATTGATCCCCTATAGTTGTCGGTCATTAGATCCCGACGAAGAAGGCGCTCCCGGCTCGAGAGGTAGGGTTGGGAGTAGTCGAGGCTGGCAGGTCTCCCAGACACGGCGAGGCGGCGAG
>NC_057798.1:245641179-245645995 GCF_018294505.1 Triticum aestivum
GCCCCGTAGATCGACACCCTCCCGTTCCTTTTTCCTCCGTCGCTGATCCTTCCTCTCCTCCGGCACCCCTTCTCGTTGTCTCCGGCCATGCTCACCGCGACCAGATCCCGTCTGACCTTTGATGGTTGCGACTGCAGCCCCTCCGGCGCCCGCCCTTCCCTTCGTCCCCGGCACTGCGACAACCCACCACCGGAGATCATCTCCTTTCTCTCGGGCCTCCTCGGCTGAGACACGGCTCCCCTTCTTCCTGGTTCTCCTATGCCCAGCTAGCTACCGCCGGATACCATGACGGCTCCCCTTCTTCCTGCATCAACACAGATCCTCTTCTTCTTCCATCATTCGAGAATATTTGATAAAAAATTTGTTGCTATATAATCTTTCAATTGTAGTCACACATTATACAACTTCTTTTTTTGATGCATATACTAATGTTGCTAAGCAATTCCATAGTTTGACATCCAAAAATGATTCCGTATTAAAACCTCAGTAGGATTTCGTGAGCCAATTCAGTTAACATCCAAACAATTGAATTCGTATTCATGTTCATTATAGTTTCCTAGCTGAAATAGAATCGAAACCAATACAATAGAGAGGTCTCTAATATAGACATCCAAACATAACGTTGGGATTTTTTTTATACTATAGTTTCATAGGAATTTTAGCATTCATCCAGACATTTTGAAAAGAATTTTTTGTTTCTCCTACGAAAGCCATCAAGCAAATCAAAGTCATGTAGGATTCAAAAGGGAATATTGTAATCATATGTGTTTTATATTCTTGTGTGTTTAGACCCAATGAATCAAAGAGGCCCTCAAAGTCTTATTGGGTCAACAAAGAAGATGGCAAGTCACGAACTGAGCGTAACTCTGATGGTTAGATTTTTTTCTTATGGTGTAGCCAGCCCATCAGCGTTCGAGTCCTATACTTGGTTGGTGCTCGCATTTTCCTGAATTATTTTCATACTCTCGAGTGATGTTCGTTCCGACTACAAGGCTTATGTAGTGACGTTGTCAATGTTGAGTATTTTGAATGTACTCTACGAAGGTGTGTGCATGTGCTCATAGAAGTGAGTTTATGTGTATGTATGTTCTTTCAAAATAAATAAATAAATGTGTATGTATGTGAGCAATTGTGTTTGTATCGTGTTAAAAAAAAGGGACTGCTAAAACTCAGTCGACTAACAAACCTGGCAGGTCTCGCCAGGAACCTCGAAGGAGGTCGGGTCGCCACAGCGTGAGAGAAAACAAAGAAGCATGCATGCATCTCCGGATTTCCATGCCCTTGCAGAAAAACCATCTTTGACGAGTGGACGAACATGCCAACACATCCGTGGACTGCGTAGTCACTGTCTCACACTGTACAATGAACTAATTTTACGGTCAAGCTTGTATCTCTGGTCTTACACGCATGCAAACGGAACGCAAGAACATTCAAAAGGAGCAAGCGAGCAGCGCGAGCTGAGTAAACAAGCACATGATAGTCAGTCGGGGTGTTGTGGTGACTAATGGGCGGTTTCTGGTGCGAGGCAATTACAACAACGGCCATGGCCACCCGTGTGCAAACACTAGCTCTTCTTCCCCTGTTCCTTCTCTTCTCCCCTGCGCCCGCAGCTGATAGTATCAGCGCGACCTCTCCCGTCGCCGATGGCCAGACGCTCGTTTCTGCCGGTGGAGTCTTCGAGCTTGGGTTCTTCACCCCGCCGGCCTCGACGGCGAGGTTCTTGGGCATCTGGTACAAGGGCATCGCTCCTCTTACTGTTGTCTGGGTCGCCAACCGGGAAGCACCCATCACCGGCACCGCCGCGAGCTTGGCCATCAACGGCACCGGCAGCCTGGTACTCGCCGATCGGTCGGGACGTCCGTTCTGGTCCTCGGCGCGGTCGAACGTAACCAGCAGTACTCCGGTGGCCCAGCTCCTGGACAGCGGCAACCTCCTGCTTCAAGACGCCAGTGGCACGGGGTCGGTTCTGTGGCAGAGCTTCGACTACCCGTCCGACACTCTGCTCCCGGGTATGAAGCTCGGGTGGCACCTGGCCACGGGGCTCGACCGCTACCTGACGACGTGGGCGAGCCCCGGCGACCCGTCGCCTGGCGACTACACGTTCGCGATCGACATCCGCGGCGTGCCGGAGGGGTTCATCTGGTACAACGGCACGGCGCCGGTGTACCGGAACGGGCCGTGGAACGGCCTGCGGTTCAGCGGCGAGCCGGAGATGGCGCCGGACAACGGCAACTTCCAGTTCGAGTTCGTGGCCAACGGCACCGACGCATACTACACGTTCCTGGTAGACGACGGCGGCGGCGGCGGCAACGTGGTCTCGAGGTTCGTGCTGAACCAGTCGAGCCTGCAGCGCTACGTGTGGCTGCAGCAGCAGCAGGCGTGGAGCCTCTACTGGTCGCTGCCCCGGGACCCGTGCGACGGCTACGCGCAGTGCGGCGCCTACGGCGTCTGCGACGCCAGCGCCTCGCCGATGTGCTGCTGCCCCGCCGGGTTCACGCCGGCCTCGCCGCGGGAGTGGGCGCTGAGGGACGGCTCGGCCGGGTGCGCGCGCAGGACGCGGCTCAACTGCACCGGGGACGGCTTCCTGCCGCTGCGGGGCGTCAAGCTGCCCGACGCCACGAATGCGACGGCGGACGCCAGCGTCAGCCTCGATCAGTGCCGGCAGCGGTGCCTGGCGAACTGTTCTTGCCTGGCGTACTCTGCGTCGAGCATAAAGGGGGGCGAGAGCGGCTGCATCATGTGGAGCTCGTCGTTGATCGACATCCGGCGGTTTGAATCCGGCGGGCAGAATCTGTTTGTTCGTCTCGCGGCGTCCGATTTACGTATGGATCTCCTCTCCTCTCGTTTTAATCTGTTGATAATAATTTCATGCAGTAAATTTTCTTGTTATTCAAAGGATGTCCATCGGATCAACGCACGTTCCATTTGCTCTCACAAGTAAAGAAAACTTCAGGCTTGAGTCTAAAATCTGAATGTGCACTCTTCTAGAGGACACACACATTTTGACCATTTAGTCGTGATTGAAACTTTCAAGAGTTAGCTGCTTGGATTCTTCTGAAAAAGGAATCAACTACTTGGATTGTCTAGGACCCCTTTAGACTTGTTGTAGAAAAGGATCAGTCATAGTGTCTGCTATCGCACGGCAGCTACTATGTGCTAAGGGCATCTCCAGCCGTTGGCCCTCCAGGGGCGTCTAAAAGTGCCCAATGGGGGTGAGCCGGCAGAAAAAAAGACCCTGAAGGCGAGTCGGTGCCCAGCCGTCGGTCCCCAGGGCCGCCCCCAGGCGCGTGTTAAAAAAAAGACCGTTCGGTGAAGCTATGATAAAAAGTAGTTAAATTTCGGGTAAACATGACAAATTTCGGCGAAATTCGCGCATTTTCATTACATTAAGCTAATCTAAAAAAGAAAGGGGCTGAAGTCGTCGCCGCCATCGTCGTCGTCGGCCTTCTCCACCTTGACGCGGGCGCCCCGGCTGGACCCGGCGTCGCCATGGTGGACTGGCAGCGGCGCGCCGTCGTCGTCGTCACTGTCGCATAGGACGACGACCCCGTCTTCATCGCGGCCGCGTAGGCGCTCCTCGAAGCGGCGCAGGGCGGCGCGCTGGCGCTCCTTCGCCTTCTCCCGGCGCGCCTTCTCCATCGCAATGGAGTCCTGGCGCGTCCATTCTAGGGCCGCGTCGTCGTCGTCGAACTCCGCCTTCACCGGCACCAGCCCCGGCTCCGTCTTCACCGGCGCCAGCCCCGGCTCCGTCTTTGGCTTGACGAAGCGCGGAGGAGCCGACGAGGAGGAGGCGCGCCGGCCGCCCTCGTTGATGACGATGCCGGCGCTGCGAGTGCGCCGGCTGGGCGGCGACTCCGCCGCGGGCTCGGCCTTGACGCCGAGCAGGGCCGGAGTGCCGGAGGAGTGCGATGAGGATCGGGAGGAGGAAGAGGAGGAGGAGGACCCGAACCTCCTTGGCGCCCATGGCTCGACGCGTCGGTGCTGCGCCAGGGGGTACGCCAACGGCGGGTCGTTGCCGCCGTCGAGGTATGTGAGCACGCCCTTGAGTGTGCGGCCGGGGACGCCCCACCAGAGGCGGCGCCCCTCGCTGTTCTGCCGCCCGCCGACCATCGGCGCGCTGTTGGTGGACGCTAATCGCTGCTGCTGGCGGCGCTCGAAATACGCCGCCCAGGCCGCGTGGTTGTCGGTGGCGTACTGGGGGAGGGAGAGTTGGGCGTCGGTGAGGGACGCGCGCACGATCTCGACCTCCTCGGCGAAGTACTTCGGCTTCGCCACGGCGTCGGGCAACGGGGGAATGGGCACTCCCCCGGCGCTGAGTCTCCACCCCGATGGCCCGGCGCGCATGTCCGGCGGCGCCGGGATGTTCGCCTGGAACAGGAGCCAGGACTCCTGTTCGCGGAGCGAACGGCGGCCGAAGCCGTTGGCCGCCGCCTCGTCTCCGGGGAAACATTCTGCCATGGCGACGGCGCTCGGGAGAGGCAGGGAGAGGGAGGGGCTGGACGGCGGCGAGGGGGCGGGCGGGGCTGGTGTGTGTACAGGAGAGTGGAGGCCGCCGGCTTTTATAGCCGGGCCGCGCCCCGTGTGTACGCGTGCGAGGGAGGGGAGGCGTCGGCGCGCCGTCCCGTGAAGCGCCGCCCGTGAAGGAATCAATGGCAAGGTTGACTGGCGGCAGCCTTGCCATTGATTCCCCGCGGGAACCGAGGCCGTTGGGGGGAGACGAGGCGCCGAGTCGCTAACGCGGCTGGCCCATGGCTTCTTCGCGCCAAAACAACTCGCCCCGGCGCCCCCGGGCGCCCCCCAGCGCGCCGGGTTCGGG